>NC_089747.1:68493404-68573404 GCF_040412425.1 Macrobrachium rosenbergii | reverse complement strand
ACACGTCTCAGGACTTTTGAAAGGGGCATTTGAAATCACAAAGGCAATAGTCTATGACTCGCAATTCATTAAAAGAGAAAGACAGATAAATAACTAAAAGAGTAAATGATATTGGCAGAAGAGCTAAGGAAATAGAGTGAGGGTTTTATTGTGTTAGGCGGGAATTTATCGTCCTTCGCCTATAAATTATGGCCTGGACTATCACTTCAGCCCCTGGGCAAGAAAAGTGCACCCGAAGGGCGCGACTCCTTCAGGAAGAGCTGACACGCATGCCGTGTGCCAAGGTATGGGCGCAAGGGCGTGCCACTTCCCACTCTGTTATTCCTAATGATTTATACATTTGCGGGGAATGGTATCCCGTACTTAATTGCCTCTTGTGGGGATAATTTAAGAAAAGGATTAAATAGGAAATGATAAGGGATAGAAGCTCCTGAGGAACGAAAAAAGATACTGGAGGGCCTGACATCCCCTTCTGGATTAGAGGTGCCAAGTCCTTTGAAAAATGATAATTTAGCACAGGTGCCAGGGAGCTCTAGAGCTCTTTGTAAACTACCGGGGAAATTCTCATGCCCGAGGTAATTTCGCCTCGAACCTTTCCTAATGGGACAGTCGTCCTCGACCGGGGAAGCAGAGAGGCCCGAGACTGGAGGGTGGCATGGAGTGCCACCTGGGCCTGCTGCTGCGACAGCTGACGCAGGAGTCT
Source organism: Macrobrachium rosenbergii (assembly GCF_040412425.1). Taxonomy (NCBI): domain Eukaryota; kingdom Metazoa; phylum Arthropoda; class Malacostraca; order Decapoda; family Palaemonidae; genus Macrobrachium; species Macrobrachium rosenbergii. The sequence continues at coordinate 68,572,701 of NC_089747.1, read as the reverse complement.
TCTGTGCTGGTTCTACCATGATCCGTCGCAGCTCTTGTACTTCATCTGCCAAGTGAGATATGGCAGAATCCTGACTAGCAATTGTGTCGGCGACGGACTGAGGCAGAGAGGAGGCGGTCGGGGGCGGCGTGAATGACTCGCAGGTATCCATGACCGGCTCAGGCACGGGTTGCGAGGCCGCACCTTCAGGTGAGCTTCCGCTGGGGTCGAGAGGAACTGTCTCTCTTAACAACGCTGGTAGCGGTGCCAGGCTGGGAGGAAAGAGGGGGTCCTGAGTTGGATCCCTTGAATGGAGATCGGGGTGGTGCTCTGGCGCTTGCACTAGGGCAGAGTCAGGCACTATCAGAGGTTTCTTGTGCTCGTCGGTCAGGATGGACGACTTGGCAATGCTCAGGTGCATGCATTTCTTTTTCGGCAGGTGCATTTGGCATCTGGAGGGAGATCTGATTGGGGCCCTGGCACTGCTTTTCTGAGGCAAGGCCGGGCACTGGTATTGGATCAGGAACTGATCCCGAGGGCCCACTGTACATCGTACTCAGGTGGCACTGATGGGAGCTGCACATCCTCCTGGTACCCAGGAGGCGCCAGTCTTGACTGAGGGAGAAGCGGGGGAGGATTACTCCCACCCAAGGAATGAGTTGGGGAATGTGAATGACATCATAGCCTCCGGGGAGATGGCTTGCTACTGCAAGATTGCAAATTTTTGATTGCTGAGGTCTTGTGACTCTCAATTGGACCGTAGGGGACATCATTTTGAATTGATTTACTCCCTCGATCGTGATGAGTTTTCGTCTATTTACAATAGCTCTATAGGGAACTCTGTCCCTTCGTATGAGGGAGATTTGCGTGGCCGAGCCCTCAAATGCCGTGACTCGGCACACTGGGTGGCTGCCTCATGGAGGGGCCACATATATGGGGCCTTTGGCGGGAGGGCCCAGTGACTTGGGATCTGTGACAGCCAAGGCGACGGTGGGAGGATTGGTTATGATTGCTCGGGCATTTCGACCAAGCGGGAGAAATGGCCATAAACATACGCCATGCATAGGTCTGGCTGAAGTCTTTCCGCTGCCCCTGTGGAGGTCGCGGAGTGTAAGTTATTGGTGGTTTCCTGGAGAGAGGCGCGGTTTCTTGCTCCAACGCACTGTTCGGAGTGCCCCGTTTTCTTGCAATATTGGCAAGTTAGGGACTTGCCTGAGTTCCCATTCTTGTGGGAATTTGATCATCGGGAGGGATTGAGGTTATCTTCCGCCCAATATATCCTTCTTGAGTGGTGAGTCTCCCACATGTCTGCTCTCGGCAACACTCGGTGAGGTGGTGGGACTTTCCACTACATGAGCGGCGAGGGCGGGAGGGCGCGCGCGGGATATGCTGACTTAAATTTTTAAGTACCTCGGTGGCGCTCGTGGCTCCTTCGGACTCGAGCCATTTGCTAATACCCGCTCCAAATGGTATGCCCAATCGCACCAAGTCTGGCCCGCTTCTGTTGGATGCTCTCTCCAACAATCTCCTCACCGCTCGGGGTGTCTCGTGCGCCTTCAGTAACTGCTTGTGCACGGCTTCCCAGTTCCCCTATCTTCTGCAGAAAGGGCGTGGTAGGCAACGAGGGCCTTTCCTCCCAGAATTTGGTGAGGAACAAGGGAGAGTTCCGCGGGGGAGGTTGCCTCCCAGGACTCGTTCGGCCCTTTCAAGCCATGCTGGGTTCAGACTCTGTCCATTAGGGCATGAACGGTAAGCAGTGAAGGCACTCATTCCCGCGCTGCAGTAGGTGGGGTGGTGTTCTGTCGTTCTAACATCTGGAGCTCATGGGCGCGCTGTTGCTCTCGCTCCTCCAGTTCTAGCTCCTCTCTCTCTCTTCTCTCTTGGGCAATTCTTTCTCTCTCTCTCTCTTGACGTTCTTTCTCCTTCTCCTGCTGCTCTTTCTCCTGTTCTTGACGTTCTTTCTCCTTCTCCGCCACTTGGGCAATTCTTTCTTTCTCCTGGCCGATTCTCTCTTTTTCTCGCTCTTGTCATTCTAACTCCCTCTCTGCCTTAGCATCGTCCACTCGCTCTTGGACCCAGTCTCTCAGAGCTTGCCCTGATAATCCCATGTCCTTTCCAGCGGACATGTAGAATTTGAAGTCCTCATTTTGTTGGGCTCTGGTATTAGCCATCTTAAAATAATGGTTATTTGGACTGGACTCTCTAGCGAATCAAATATGTGCAGAGGGCTCAGGTCATCTGAAAAGACTCAATTGCAGGAATCTGAAACACTCAAGTGTTCAGACTGCAGGAGAATGGATCTGTCTGAATAAGACAATTGATCAGTAAGTCTGAGGAGACTTTGTTAAAGTTTAATATGTCTCGGAAGATGAAACTGGATTTTATGTCACGCTCGGACTTGGCTGGCTCTAGCGTGAAATTAAGGAGTTGTTCTAACGAACTAGAATGATCAGTCCCGTAAGGGCTTAGATGTGTGTGAAATACACTAATATAATGTCTCAAAAGGACTTGATTTTCGGTTTCCCGCAGTAATTAGAAATTCTTGCCTCTTGCGACACAGAATTTTTTTTAAGAGTCTCTTAGGACTTGGAATTTGGTTGAGAAATTCTCACCTTGTGCGAAGTAGAATTTTATTAGGAGTCTCTTAGGACTTGGAATTTTAGTTGAGAAATTCTCGCCTTGTGCGACGTAGAATTTTATTAGGAGTCTCTTAGGACTTGGAATTTGGTTGAGAAATTCTCGCCTCTTATGAGGCCGAAAATTTTATTTAGTTTTGCCCGTAGGACTTGGAAATACAGTTCGTCCCTTAGGACTTAGATCTTACTAATGGGAAATACCCAAAGAAAATTTTGCTGAAATGAATGAAAAAAAGCTTACACACGCGGGCATGGGCGGGGGGGGGGGGGCGTTGGAAGGTCGTCTGACAATCACTGGAGTTATTTTTAGATTCCGTGTGAATGAACCCGTCTATTTATAGACCGTCTGGGACTCCGGGGAATTTCCTGGTCGTCTGAGAGGATAACAGCAAGATGACCTAGTAATTTTCCCTTAGAAGAGGAGTTCAAATTTCGCTTTCCTAACACCTAATTCGAGTTTTAACTAAACTGAGAGAATTTCAGCAATGCAAGCTGATTTTGTCTTGTTCCACGTGGGAATTTATTCGCGCCAAAATAATTCGCTAATCCGAAATGCGAAGTAAAATTTATCACAGAGGAATTTCGCACTATTCCTCGAAGCAAACAATATGGCAAAGATCTGAACACAGGAATTTCGCACTATTCCATGAAGCAAAGAATGGTTAGCACTGGTTATTTCCTAACTACATATCCTGAAGGCATGCATTAATGAATGTACGGCGGTTCTCTTCTCTCCAGTGAATATATGTGTCACGATTTCTATTCCTAGGAACAGTCACGGTGTAAAAAAAAAAATTGTTGCTAAGATAAACATATTACTTACGTGGCACTCTCTTGGTCTGTGCTCTTGATAGCAGGTTCGGAATTTGTCTCGCACCCAGCTTAGCTTTGCTAATAGCTGATCTTGCGAGTTGCAAATGCAATAAAGCAATACTAGAGGGAACTGCAACTGCAAAATGAGATCTATGGCCAGGTCTGGCACATGTATTTCCTAGGTTTATGTAATTCTGGGCCGGCAACGGTAACTGTTGTTGCCTTGGAGTTCTGTCTTGCGTAAGGAAATCGTAAAATATGAAAGACACCTTATAAAGAAATGTTACGTAAACACTTGGGCTAAGTAAAAATTGCTATTTACAAAAAGCAAGTATTTGAAGGGAAAATGGATAAGTAAATTGATAAAGGGCTTCTAACACCTGAAGATCCTTCGGCTGGAGTCTTGAATAAAGGCAAGGCACAGGCCAAGATGAGTCCACTGAAAATGGGTCCCTCTGCAAGAGAGATTTACACATTACACGCCAGTAAAGGAACAATACAACACCAATATGACTTGAAATTTTAACTGAGGGCGCCAAAGATTCGAGGAATGAATGACCACTTTTACGCTCCGAACACAGGATATTGGAAATGGCACGGGATAAACTGGCTGGGACAGAAATGAAATGCTGGTACTCCAGGCTCTGAAGGTAACTTTCGTGACCGAAGAGTCTTTACTCCACGTTACCTTAGGGAAGCTGGTCTCTGACAAAAGGACGAGGATGACTGGAGACTGGAGTCTGGAATTGGGAGTCGGACGGGGAAAGAAAATCTTCTCAGCAATCTGCATCACCCGCCCACGTGTATGGCTGTCCCTTACAACTCTTCACGAGACTAACTCTTTGTCTTCTCTCCCATAACTAACTAACTGCTGCTTACTGCTCCTTTCCCTTATAAGGCACGCAGCCAGGGCTATAAGTCGTGGACAAGGAAGAATCACGGCCAGGTGTTCAGCGATTGGGGTTGGGGGGCTCTTCCCAGGTCCTGCGGATGTAAGACAATTCGGGCAGCTTAATTTGCCTTTAAGAAGATTAGTTGGGGTAAACCTCTTAAAAGGGAGTGGCATAAAAATATCCTCCTAGCTCCTGTTATCTGTGTCATCTCAATATCTGTTCCAGGTAAAAGGGACAGATCAGAATGTTGATAGCGAAACTCTGATTTCGTCAATAATCAAAGGGGGTAGATTAGGTTGGGAGGAAGTGCACTGTATTGAGACTGCTGAGTTATTATAATAATGTATATATATATATATATATATATATATATATATATATATATATATATATATATATATATATATATATATATATATATATGCTGTATATATATATATATATATATATATATATATATATATATATATATATATATATATATATATATATATATATATATATATATATATATATATATATATATATATATATATATATTTATATATATAAATATATATATATATATATATATATATATATATATATATATATACTATATATATATATATATATATATATATATATATATATATATATATATATATATATATATAACATATATATATATATATTATTAAATGATATGATATTATTATTATTATTGTTATATATATATATATATATATATATATATATATATATATATATATATATATATATATATATATATATATATATATATATATATAATTCCTAACTAACAAAGAACATGTGAACATAAGAGGTATTAAAATGAAAAGGGATTCTTAGAGGAAGCAATAGCTGTAACAATAACATTCACCATCAGGATCATAGCTGTTCTTTCCTGGTTCCTGAGGGCTCACTAGACATAAACAGTTGCATGCAAACTACGTGATAGAATTAGGTGCAAAGCTGCATAAATTGAAACATATTGTCGTGTTTTTACTTTCTTTTTGTTATTCCTTCTTTTATAAGGCACTGATTTCACTTGTTGTCCACTGTTTCTTCCACTTAAATTTTTGAATGTCATCTTTATTGTTGCCTTCTCTATAGGAAAAAACTAATTTGAGTATTTTTTTTCTTTACAAAAACCATTACCCTCTCAAAGATTGTCAGAAAGACTGAGGGGTCAGTTTGACCCCAATTCAAATTTCATGGGTGTGTTCTACCCTTAATCCATCGTTTGGTGTGCAGTGTCTTGACTTTTCCTATCGTGAGTCATCTTAATTTTTGTAATATTGTACATTTACACTTTTTCAGTAATAGTATGTAATACCTAAAATGACAAAGGGGTCATTTTGACCCCTATTCCATCACATATCTAGTTCCTTTCTCCTAAGACATACAGCAGGTTGTAAAATGTCTAAACAGGTCTTGGAAAGCAGCAAGCTGCATTGGTGCCAATCAGTCAGTTGAGTAGCAACATTTACACTGTCAGCATGTTATCTCATGCAGTCTCTTGTGAAGAAATTGCTGAGATTTTGAGGAGTATATCATCTACTGCTTCAGAGGACAATCTGAATTCAGACAGCAGTCATAATGAAAGTTATAATTTAGTTTTTCAGCAAGAAACATCTTCATAGTTGGATAATGAAGATGCATTCAATGAGGCTAATACCCAGTGTTTCAAGCAACTAGATAGACCAACATGACCACCTTCAAAGAATGCACTCATCTTGAGCTCAGTCTATAACTCTGTTGTCAGTGGGGAGAACAGGGCAAAATGTTGCCAGAGACTGTAAGCTTTCACAATTCTACTAAGTACAGAGTTGATGTCCTGGATCAAAGGACTCACTTATAAAACACAAAGGCAGGGTCACAGCAATGGCCTAGGCAAGTGTTTTGCATTGACGATTCAGCAGGTATCAATGCCCAAATCCTTTACATTGAAGTCACTGGAAGAAACATCATTTCCCATGATTGCATTTTACAGCTAGTACAGTAATGGAATTCTCAGTCATTCAGAAATACTGATAATGAAAGATGTGAATGGGGATATGGAACCATCAGCTGAAGTCACAGAACAAACTAAGAAACAGAAAACATGTCCAGTGAAGAAGATTCAAAGGCAATAAGACTACAGGAACATGCAAAATGTACTGTACAGACAGCAGTATGCATTAAATGTGTTGGCGTAGTGTTGAAAAAATTGATTTGTGTTACATGTCATGATAAACTGTAAGCAGGGCAACTCTTTGGACATCTTCAAGTGTACAACTAATTGGTCTAATATTTTAGTATATGATGATTTTCTAATCAGTTGGTATATGCTACTAAATGTCATGCACGTCCTCAAAAACTGAAAATACATTATAATTTTCTTTTTTGATATAAAATTAATTTCCTGTTTGATTATGTCAGTAAATGTCAAAACATTCATTATGGGTTTTCACTAGAATACACCAGGTTACAATTCCCAAATGTTAAAATTTACCCTAGGTATCTTTAAACAATTTGATATGAAGGGGTTATGTTGTTGAAATGATTCTTTGTGAACACAGAATTCAGTGTGCTACCTTTACATTATCATCCCCTAGTCCAACCACCCCCTGAAAATTAGTGTTACTGCTATGCTTAATGTTTATTATTGAAAATCAGCATGTTACAACACTAATAAATTTTAAACTGAAAATTAACTGGTTACTGCACTTGCTTAACTTTTTTTTTCACCTCCCTTTTGTTTTTACTGTTACTGAGGTAGTGCTTAGTCAGAGGCCACTTGGCCAAACAAATAAGGATTTCTACTCAAGTGCATAATGATCATTATGTTTATAATACATCATTGTATGTAAATAAACCACAGTTGTACAGTGGTGTTCTTGTCTTTTGATCCCACCAATTATCATGCATGGGACAATTGTACTAAGTTAAAGTATAGATTTACTCCTACATTATATATGTTAGCTTAGTCTTTGTTTATGTACAGTTCCTGTCGATGGGTGAACCTTCAGCCAGCTCCCTAATTTACTTTTTATTTTCATCATATTCATTTGCAACTGATTATAGGCAAAAATTACAATGTGAAAACACAGCAAACATACCTGTTATGTTGAAATGTTTAATTTGTTTTTAAGTTTTATTACATTATGTACTTTTCAGTGATGACTGTGTTGGCAAAGAATTTTGTAAAATCCAGTTTGTTTCTATCAACCCCCATGGAGAGTACTGTACCAAAAAAAAGCAAGAAGCTGATTTTATTGAGTATCCGTAGGTGAGCGATGGATCAGGATCGGCCATGGAGTCGAGGACGTTCTGGATGGGGTAGTGAAGGACTTGGTCTTAGGGAAGGTGCTGAGGGCCATTCCCAGTCTCCAAGAAGAATGTATCATTCTGGAGCTCAGTCTCATCATAAATATTTATCAAATAGGCCTGTTTGGGATGTAAGTTACTGATGTATTTCATATTTCAAGCTTGATTGGTTACCTGAAAAAATTTTGATATATGTTTATAGTAGTTTTTCACTTGTAAAAGAAAGTGTGCATTCAATTTAACGCATGCCTCAAGATCGGCATGAAACAGCCAAGGCAGTGTACATCATGTAGGCCTATAAAGAATCCTTGATTGTTTTTTACAGGATACAGTGCATGATTTAGCATCCATGAGATTAACACCTGCTGAGCTGGCACGAAAACTGGCTTCCCGTCAGTCCTCCAACTTAGTATTAGCCCGGGCTCAACTTCTTGAGCAAAGTAGACGCCCAGGATCTCATAATCCAAATTTACCACCAGCTCTAGCTGCCAGACTTCAAGCAGCACGACAACAAGTATGTAATGCTGTACAGTATAGTACTTGGATGTGATTAATTAATTATTATTATTACTCATAACTCACTCAGTATGATTATGCTCTTTTTGCTCATTTTTTTCCTTCTGTTGACATTTACCTGCATTGACTTTGTTGTTCCTACGAGGATTCAAACCCTTGTCTTGTATATTGATATCTTGGGTGATGGCTGGTCCAGTTGTTAAAACTTGGTAACAAGGATTTTGAATTTTGCAGCAGCTAGTGCAAGGGTGTCAGGAACTACTTGACAGATGTGCAATGTCTCTATTTCTTCAACCAGTATACTGTATAGATGTACTCAGTGTGCTCTCCACCATGGCTATCATTAAAGCTGTTTTCTTTGATGTTTCTTCTTTTGAGTTGTTGACAATATTGGCTTGTTTATAACATTCTTTTATGGTTGTGTTTAGAATGGTAATACCTGATGATTCTTCCTTTTTCATTAAGCCTATCAACGTCTGCTGAAATTCATGTGGTTCCTCCTCAGAAGCATCTAAGTATTCGCCGAGTCTTTTTGTTGGAAATCCCAATTTTGAATCAAAACAGCCAACCCTCAGATGCCTTAAATCTGCAATCCCATGCAGATCTATAAACCTTGTAGCAGTAGTTTTCAATTCAGTACCACATACATGAACCCCAGCTGGCCTCTACTGACAAAAGCAGATCAAGGTAAACTTTTCAGTTTCCTCAGGGCAGGACGTGGCTCTCACCTCACAGGCCTCACTCTTTGATGTCTTCTTCCCACCCAAAGTCCATTGTGTACTTCTTCACCTTGTTCTTGCAATCTTAATATCCTGCAAGGCAGACTGTGCTAAAGTTTACCCTTCCATGATGTAAGTCGTTGACCAGCTGTCCACAAATTCCAGCTACTTCAGAAGTCTTAGCACCTTCCTGTCCTCATAGGAGGTGATGGGGCCATACTCAGTAGACACAGCGCCACACACACACACAGTAGTAGTAAAAACACCCGCAGGTACAGCCACAGAAGCAACAAAAGTTTTGGAAACATTACAACACAGGATCACAAAGAAACCATTTAACACACTATTACTGAGAAATGATATGCAGCTGGACAAAGGAGTAAAGCAAGCTTTGCCACAAAGTGCATTGGTATCTTTAAAGGCAGCCAGTGAGAGAAGGAAACTCATATGATGTTATTATGAAGTATATCTTTTATCGATATATGGCTTTTGCGCCAACAGTGCCCAAAAGCTTACAAGCACACAAGTGCTTGCCCACCCACACAACATCTACCATATGTTGTTGTAGTGCTGGCTTATCTCTATGCCATTTAAAAGGCAACCATCTCGTCCTCAAACAAAGTGACGTGTGATGACATGGTAAATGCTGTACTGTGGTGTTTTTAGGCCAATAACAGTCAAAAAAGGCCTGCCAGCCCTCCCCACTCAGCTCTCCATGGAGATTTGCCTCTGGAGTGGGACATGACTCATCCTTTGCAGCCTAACTGAGGTACCACACATGCCCTTGGGGGATGTCTTGGACCAAGATATTACACTCAAGACTGTGCCTTTTGCTAGATTAGCCTTGGCAAAGTATGTTGGCGAGTTACGTGACCTTTCCTATTTTGTGTGAGTCAAAGGTATGAGAATCACTCTCATTCTTTTTTTGTTCCTGAGCTGTGGTGAAAACTCAGCGCTTGTCTGTACCTAATAAGATATTTGAAGAGATTTTCCTTTCCCTTCCTTTGGGCTTTTATAAGTGTAGATCAGGATGGGTTGTTTTTGTACTGAGTCTAAGGTATGTGGTACCACTAAGATGGACATGATCTTTATAGGCCGGATAGTCAGAATCTATTTGTCAGTACTGTCATGCACAAGAAGAAGGTGTCCAGGAATTCCCTTTCTTCCTGGCTTTGTAATAGTACAGTCAAATGGACTTAAGACTCATCTGGTGAAGAAGACTGCCATGCAGTTTGGGCAAGAGCTCACAGAGTACTGTACAGTGAACCCTCCTCCAGTACCGACGACCACGACAGAGATGTGTCCTCAAGCACAGTGCCGCAAATACCGCTAAAATCCGACACGAATCTTAAAACCCCCTACGAAACACCATTTAGAAGTGCCCTCCTCCAGTTTGACGACCACGACAGAACAACCCTGTAAAACGTGCCGACTCCTCCTCCAGTACCTGACCACGTATTTTAATAGTGTTATCACAAAACGACAGAGCCGACACGGCATTTATTCCTGAAAATTAGTACCGACGACCACGAAAATACAGTAATTAGACCACGACATATTTTTCAGTGAGAAATACCGACGACCGACGCGACATGGGCGAATTTCGTCCTCCACAAATAATGGACTAGATATATTCCGACAGAGAAACTCGTCCTCAAGCACATGTGTGAGTCCGCCTCCAGTACATGAGAACACGACAGAGCCGATACGGCAACCATCTCGTCCTCAAGCACAGGTTTACTGTACCGACGACCACGACAGAGCCGACACGGCAACCATTCAAACACTTTCCACTTCTTCAAATAATCCAGTAAGATGACCACGACAGAGCCGATTTGCATCCATACAAAAGCTTGACTAAAGAATGGACGACCACGACAGAGCCGACACGGCAACCATCTGTGCCTGAAGGTGACAGAGGTAGCAACTCCTCCTGACTTCCGAAAACAGCGACAAAGCCGACACGGCCAACTTTCAGCAAACATGAAATAACTGGCAAAGTGGACTGCAGAGACCGACATGTCAGTAGCATGGACATAAAACGACCACAATGAAGCTGTTGGCAACCATCTGAGTCCTCAAGCACAGTGCCGACTCCTCCTCCAGTACAGTGACGACCCTGACACCCCACCACTGCAACTGACGTGTTGCTCCGAATTTTAATTTAGGAAGAGCCGACAGAATGCAGTACCGACGACCACGACAGAGCCGACACGGCAACCATCTCGTCCTCAAGCACAGTGCCGACTCCTCCTCCAGTACCGACGACCACGACAGAGCCGACACGGCAACCATCTCGTCCTCAAGCACAGTGCCGACTCCTCCTCCAGTACCGACGACCACGACAGAGCCGACCTGCATCTGGGCCAGTCCAGAAAAAATAGTCAGCCGACTCTGCTGCCTAACAAGGGAAGGAAGAAGACCACGACAAAGCCGACACTCAACCATTTATCCTCCACAGCCTTATGCCCAGTACCGACGACCACCAGAGCCGAGATGCATTTTGCCTCAAGAAGAAAGCACTCCTCCTCCAAACGACCACGACCGAGCCGGCAACCATCCGTCCTAGAATGAGGTAAAGGTGGACTCCTCCTGTACCGAACCACGACCGAGCCGACACGGCAACCATCTTCCTCAAGAAATGGCTCCTCCTGGTACCGACGACCACGACAGAGCCGAAGATTGCAACCATCCGTCCTCAAGCACAGTGCCGACTCCAAGTCCAGTACTACGACCACGACCTGAGCCGACACGGCAACCATCTCGTCCTCAAGATAGATAGTACCGACACCACGACTGACACGGCAACCATCTCGTCCTCAAGTGGGATTGCCGACTTTTACCGACGAATACAGAGCCGAACGGCAACCAATCTGTCCTCAAGACAGATCCTCCTCCAGACACGAAAATCGACAGAGCCGACATCTGCAACCATCTCGTCTCCGACTCCCTCATGACAGAGCCGACACGGCAACCATTTTATTTTCCAAGTGTTTGTACCGAACCACGAAGAGCCGACACGGCAACCATCTGTCCTCAAGCACAGTGCCGATTTTTTCAAGAATTCATTTTTATACAGCCCGATACCGACGATTTTCTTCCATAGAGTGTTGATTCTGTTCTGGCAACCATCTCGTCCTCAATGCTAGTGCTGACTCCTCCTCAGTACCGACGACCAGACAAGCCGACACAAATCTGAGTCCTCATCAGTGAATCCTCCAGTACCGACGACCAGACACCAAAATCCAGGTTAGTGATTAGTGAGTACCGACGAACGACAGAGCCGACACGACAACCATCTTTGAGTCCTGTATGCACAGTGCCGACTCTCCTCCAGTGGACATTATGAATAAAAACGGCAACCATCTGTCCTAACATACTCCTCCTCCAGTACCGACGACCACGACAGAGCCGACACGACATCTTGTGGAGGGCTATTATACAAAGGAATACTGTCCTTTTTAAAGTGCCGACTCCTTATCCTGTACCGACGACCATATGGATAACACGGCAACCATCTTTGTAAAACTCTCCGCTGAAAAGATTATAGCACAGTTAGTATAATAAATCTGAATGTTTTTAATATGGTATGGTATTTTTCCACCTGCAAGAACGGTATTGGATACTATATTACTTTTTAAGTACGGTGTGGTACGAAATTAAATTAACTTTTCCGTACCTCCACTGGTAACATTCCGTACTTATTATATTCAGTCATTCCACATCCCGGATAAAAACTTGACAAATATTGACTTTTTTTGAAGAGACATCATTCATTTTTCCCTTTAAATGTTTTAAGATGCAATATCAATCTTTTACAGGCTAATTCAAATTTTCTTGTTTACCTGTGATCCAGTAAACTTTCCACTTGAAATTCAGACAGTGGCCTTCATAATCCCATTATTGCCAATGATCATACAAATATTAAAAAGATTAAAAAGAGCTCTACAATGAGTCAACCATTTTGTAATTCTCCTCATAGTCTTTTCACCATTAGCCTCCATTAATACACCACGATGTCAGACTATAGTGAACGCACTGTCGTCTGTATGTAAATTTTATCATTTTTATCTGACCGAGTGACTTCAGCTTAGAGGGCGAGGCCGCCAGCTCGTTTGGTGTGGCATAGCAGTAACCGACACATCTGCATCAAGATCCTCCTAAAAAGCAGATTCACTTAAGGTAGATTCTTGGGCCTATGAGACGTTTGTTTGGCGGCCTCTGATTGGCTGGTACTGGGAGGTATGCAGCTCGCTCACTGTTTCATTTTATTGTCTGTAGCTCAGAAAACTTTAAATATGTTTATATTTCTTCATTTATCTTACGTTTTGCAGAAGATAGGAAAGCTTTGGTCATACCATTGGATTCTGTATTAATTGTACAACTAAATCATGATTTCCTGAAATCAGTAAGATAAAACACAAAGGGATTACAACGAGTAAAAGTGAAAGAGAGAAATATTTCATTCTTTATACCTGTTTTTACATATCGTCGGATTTTGCATCATTCATGATCCAAGATAAAAAAAAGCTTGTGTTTTCATACAATAAATTCACCCTGAATACGCTGGTGCTTTCAGATTTTAGATGCGATATGTGAAGAGAAAATGAAGAATATATGTCTTATTATGTTGCATCCGTTCTTGACTCAGTTTGAATAGTAGAAAACCGAGAGACGGTGGCCGTCTTGTCTCTTCTCAGCTGAGGCGCCCAGGTGCCTCCAGTTGCCAATTAGCAATATGAGAAGTTAACAGTTTCAACAATATTTACCGTATTCTTATGTCATTACGTTTTCTGTAAATAAAGGCAAAGAATTCCCATTACGAATGTCGAACGTTTTCACTCCAATATCATATAATTATGTCCATATTGGGACATATATATCTGATAAGGAAAAATGAAAATCATATGGATGTATCTGGATTTTTTGGCTTCTTTTGAGAAATTTGCATACTGTAGGCTAATGACAAATAACTATATGTATTATCAAATATAACATGTATATTTTTTTAATAAACGTTCTGGTGTAAGATCAGCTCAAATATTCTAAAATTTTCAGAATTTTGTTATTCGTTAGATCGCCAATAGATTTTATGGTAAGAAATAAAAGATGTACTTTCGTTCATTGAATGAACATATAAAAATATTAGCAGTTTATTGAATTTCCATTCAAGTTTAAATAATGAACTCATAATTATTTAGCCTGATTTATCATTATCCTACAGTATGCAAATTTCTCATCTGATGCCTAAATTGAAGCCAACACATCCAGATGCATCCATATGATTATTCATTTTTTCTTGTCACATATGTCCGGACATACGGACATATATGATATTGGAGTGAAAAGGTTCGACAGTCATAATGTGAATTCTATACATTTATGTACAGAAAATGTAATGACATAATAATACGGTATATATTGTCGAAACTGCAAACTTCTCATATCGCTAATTGGCAACTCAAACGGCGCCTCAAACCTCTTTGCAGTCTGCAGCCACCGTCTCTCTCTCGGTACTACTGCAAACTGAGTCAAGTACGGATGCAACATAATATGACATATTCTTCATTTTCTTTCACATATCACACGCATCTAAAATTTGAAAGCACCAGCGTATTCAGGGTGAATTTATTGTATGAAAACACAGGTTTTATTTTATCTTGATCGCATGAATGATGCAAAATTCGACGATATGTAAAAACAGTATAAATAATGAAATGCTTCTCTATTCACTTTTAATCGTTGTAATTCCTTTGTGTTTTATCTTACTGATTTCAGGAAATCATGATTTAGTTGTACAATTAATACCGAATCCTATGGTATGACCAAAACTTTCCTATCTTGTGTAAAACGTGAGATAAATGAAGAAATATAAAGATATTGCAAGTTTTCTGTGCTACAAACGTTAAAATGAAACAGTGAGCTAACTGCATACCTCCCAGTACCAGCCAATCAGAGGCCGCCAAACAAACGTCTCGTAGGCCCAAGAATCTACCTTAAGTGAATCGGCTATAGCTTAGTAGCTTATTAAAATTTAAATTTGGTTCTATCACAGTGTGCAAGTTCGTCTGTCACCTGCAATTTGGTAAGCTCCAACTGAAGTTGGTGGTGCAATGGATAAGGCATTTCATACATTCAGTGTACGACAGGATTTGAATTCCTTTGGGTTACTTCACTGAAAAAATTAATCTAATTGCTTTCATTAACTAACGAGATTTGGTAGGTAAAAAGCGTAAAAACTTTCCTATCATGCCTCTGGTACAGTAACCTTCCTATTTGAAAACGTGGAATAAAATTACTCACGTTCAACAAAATGTACTGACAAATATACACATGGTGCAGTACAAGTATGTGTTTGTATTGTGAATTTGTGATTAATAATTGTTATCTTCAGGATATGTTAGCCAGTAGAACGTTTTTCCACTTTTTCCTTTTTCTATATATATATATATATATATATATATATATATATATAATATATATATATATAATAATATATATATATATTATCTCTTAGTTTTACCAGACAACTGAGCTGGTTAACAGCTCTCCTAGGGCTGAAGGAATAGATTTATTTTTACG
Organism: Macrobrachium rosenbergii; assembly: GCF_040412425.1. Taxonomy (NCBI): domain Eukaryota; kingdom Metazoa; phylum Arthropoda; class Malacostraca; order Decapoda; family Palaemonidae; genus Macrobrachium; species Macrobrachium rosenbergii. The sequence goes on along the minus strand of NC_089747.1, from coordinate 68,557,251 downwards.
TGGCTAAGAACCAATTGGTTACCTATAACAGGACCTACAACTTATTGTGAATCCCCTGCACCACATTATAAATATCAGATTCCTCTTGTTCTTCACTTGCCGAACATGGAGATTAAACTTCTGGTAGTTAAGAACAGAGCAACAAATTCTGGCCAAAAACTAATATATATATATATTATATTATATATATATATTTATATATATATATATATATATATATATATATAATATATATATATAATATATATACATATATATACATACACACACACACAACATCCATAATAATATATATATATATATTATATATATATTATATATATATATATATGTAGCCATATATATATATATATATATATATATATATATATATATATATATATATATATATATATATATATATATATATATATATTTATCTTATATATATATATATATATATATATATATATATATATTATATATATATATATTATATATATATATATATATATATATATATATATATATATATATATATATATATATATATATTAGCTGAAACTACACTGCCAATGGGTTCATTCAACAGGTCAGATATGCAGATGTTTTCAAAAAGGGAAGGGATTAAAAGACTCATGTTCATTTGGGAGATCAATATCAGGGTTTGGGAGTTGATTATAAGACAGGTTGTACCTTGGTTAGGAGAAGCCTGTGTGTGACATAATGTTTTCCAGTTGCAAGTTGTGTCTGTGGGTGGTTGTGGTTGTCTTTAGTTCATAACAATTCCGACTGAATGTGACTTTATACAGTTTCCACGTGAATACTACATATCAAAACACAGAACTCTAACTGCCTTGTATTGCAAGAATGATGCCCCATCACGATGATGTGCCAAATAACCAGATGACGATTCGTGCTTCGAAAAGCTGTTCGACTCGTCCTGCAGAATCCTGTCTGGACTTTCTTGTACTGCCGTGCTGTGTTCAACAGTTCCGAGAAGATAATCATTAGTCATATGCATAACAATCACGATATAGTTCCAGTGCCTTCGACCAAAATACCGGTGACTGTCCCGCCGATGGAAGAATAGGATACATTCATGGTCGAGTATTGAATATTTGTTGCCAAACGTCTTAATGATTTTAGTGGTTATTTTTCTGATAGTTCTTATTATGGGAAACAAAAAGCTCATTTGACTTACCTTAAGACTTCACGCAAGTGCTCTTAAAACAATACCCCCAGTATACGTCATGAGGGCACCTATCTAAGCTGGTAAGTTCAAAAACATTGCTAATTGAGCAAAGCCCTATCTGTTATATTTTATACATATGTTTTGTTTTGATTTGCCGTTAAGGAGGTTACTCTTATGGGGTGGCCGAACTATTTCAGAAAATATGGCCCGCCTTAACATTAAAAGGTACAAGTGTGATGGAAGAATTTTTGGTCATGCGAGATGGTACTGTTGAAGCCGTCAGTTGCAGAATCCTATTTCAGCAAATAGTTGATCATCTCAGCAGTTACTTGAACAAATATTACTGAATCATATACCATGTTGCTATGCGCGTACAAGAGTTCGTGTGTTACAGAATCTCGATTTTGTGATCTAATTCTGCCCAAAAAACTTAGTTATCTCGTTCATTAGCAGACCTGTAAGCCAGATCGTGAAGACATTATCTTTGAGTGTGGCGAGCTCTTAGAATTGGCAGAATAAGATGTCATGGTTGTGGTTGTGGTGATGACTCTGTGGGCAATAACATGAGGTTATCATGTTGGTGTGATCATAGAGAAAGACAGATAAAACCTTTATCATAATGTCTAGTATTTTATGTGGGAGACTTATATACTTTACAAAGTCTATAATGGAATATGTGAGAATTTTTGAATTTACAGGCTATTAGCCATAATCAGATTTTAGTTGGACTGAGACTAAATCTTGAGTTAGATGTTTTCTTACTGACAATTTCATTTATGATGCATTTTAATCTTTGCTTTGTTTGTTCATTGCTTGTTGGGTTGCTTTAAATAATAAATCTATTTTTGGTAGGAAAGATTGAGTTTTCCTTATATATACCCATTTCGTTTCTTTAATGTGGAATGAGAGAGATAGAGAAATCCATGCAATAACGAAGAGATCTTTAATGACGTTATAGAGAGATATAGGGGAAAGCCTCGAGAGAGAGAGAGAGGGGGCGTGTGAAATACCCATGAGAAAGACTCGCTGTTAAAAAGAGAGAGGAAAAATGAACACCCCACCGCCTCTGAAGATAGACCAATCGGTTCGTTACGTAATGTTCCTACCAGAATATTCTTATCTGTTTCAAACAGTTGTAACAGATATATTACACAACACATGGCTTCTGTTGTCGTTAATGCAAGATCCTTCTTTTGGAGTCGGAACCTGGGAAATTGGGATAAATAGTTAACCAAATTGTTTCTGTCTTTCGATGCGGGTGACATCCTTTTTAATTCTTTCATGGCTATTATTAGACAAAACTATATTCAGTATAAGAAAGGCCTCAGCCACTATAAATGGTACAAACTATCTAAATGGACCCCTTGAAATGCTACAGATCATTCTTAAGCTTCATAAAACTGTCTAAATGTAGCTAAGATAGTAAGCCATCAACTGCATTGAAAGGATTAATCTCCAAAAATGTAGAGCAATAGACAAAGATATAATTAACCTTTTCAGAACTGCTGGAACATGGGCCACCATCGAGAATTTATCGGTCATCAGTATTTTACCTTCACAAAGAAAACCGCTGCATGTAAGCTTGATGGATGTGAATACACATATGCACCAAAATCAGGATCTGACCTTCATGCAAAGCCTCTGATTGATCACTTGAAAAGGAAATACCTGGAAGACTACAATAAGGTAATAGATGAAGATGAAGAGAAGCAAGCACGGAAGAGAAAGCTTGAAGAGTCTGAGCAGATTACTCATTTCTTCAGTAAAACTGGAGAATCCTCATCAAAGACACCCAAACTACATCATGTTGAGATAAATGTTAGCAAAGAGGATATCCAGAATCTAGCTGTTGAAGCTGTAACTGAGAATGGGTTGCCCTTGTCAGTCTTCGAAAAGTCTGGGATCTCCAAAATGATAGCACCAATTATACGTAAATTAGGTATCTCACTGAATCGGAAAGCAACCCAATCACTGACAATGAAATCTGCAAAGGAAAAAAGTCTGATGTGAAAGCCGAATTTTCTCATCGCATGGTTTGTGTGAAGACAGATCTTTGTACATGACGTGGACGCCACTTCATTGGAGTTAATTTCCAAGCTAACATCGATGGAAATTTACGAGTTGTTACTGCTACCATGAAGGAAATGACAGAACGAGCAACTGGTAAAGAAATCTGTGCAATGTTGGTTGCATGTTTGCACAAACTGGGGATCAAAGAACATCAAATCTAAACCTTAACAACTGACAATGGCTCAAATGTAGTAAAAGCAGGGGAGATCATCCGAGAAAAGATAAGACTAACACCTGAGAATAATGAAGAGGACTGTGGAAGTGATGATGATGAGAATGAAAGTAATTATGATGTGGATAACCTGCGTGAGGACGAAATAAGTAGGGTGGCTGAGTTAAATGAGATCATAAGTGGAATAGTAGTACATACAGCAGCAGAAGGTGTTATTTCTGTAAGGTGTGCAGTTCATACACTTCAACTGAGTGTATATGATGTCATCTGTACTAATGCTCAAATAAAGAAGGTTCTAGGTGCAGTACGTAAAGTGGTCAACAAGACACACACACAAAACATGCGGCTAGTCTTCAGACAGAGCAAAAACCTTTGCCAAAATTAGATTGTGAAACTCGATGGGGATCCACGTATGATATGCTAGAGAGTGTGGTTGCCAGCAAATCATTTTTGGATCAAATAGCTTTGGCTAATGAGTCGCTTCTACTACTGGAAGACGAATGGGAAACCATTAATGATTTGTTACACAGTCTTGAACCTATCTATGAAGCAACAAAGACTCTTCAACTTCGAAATCTCGTAGCTGGGCAATTCTTAGGAGAATGGATGAAGTGCAAGGTACTGCTCTCCAAGGAATCAAATCACTTCACTTGCTGTACTTCAAGCAATGGAGAAAAGAGAGGAGGCACTCCATAATAATGCGGCATTTCTTTCTGCTGTATACTTAGATCCCAGGTTTCAGTGTCTCCTTAAGTAGCCATAGAAGATAATAGCTCAAAAACATCTATGCGACTTGTGGAGAAGGATGTCAAAAGTGGAAATAGAAAAAGAGGCAAACAAGGCAATAATGCATGATGCAATACTTTCTGACAACAAAGAACACTGTCTGTAAGTCGAGGATAGGACAGGTGAAAACATAGATGTGATTGATCAGCTTTTGAATGCAAGCGACAAAAACAATGAAGCCTGTGAGCGAGTAAGCACTGGCATGCATGACATTAGGCAAGCGGTACAGAACTTTGGCAGCTGTAAGCGAGTAGATAGGAATGTAGACATTTTCAAATGGTGGCAATGTCATCCACATCAAGACTTGAAGAAACTGGCCGAAGTGGCAGTGGCCCTTCCTGTCACTCAGGCTAGTGTAGAGCGTACTTTTTCAGGTTTACGGTATATCCTCGATGAACTTCGGCTAGGGCTCAAAGAGGATATAGTTGAATCTATTATGTTCCTGCGTTGCAACACCTAATAAATAATCAAAGGACTAGTTTATGGACATGAGATTCAAGTTTTACTTAAAAGAACAATGAGTGAAAATAATGAATCTTTTTGTTCATCTGTATGTGGAAGCTAAATTTATTAAAGTGATATCTCTACACCCAAAAATATTATCAAATGACTTATGTTTATTAATGTGAATAAATGTTCATTTAAAAAAATCTGTGAATGATGATAACGAAGTTTTTGTTTATATATCTGTGGAAGTTATAGTCCATTCATAATAAAGTACATGGCCAATGTTGACATCTCTTTAGCATTTCCAATTACTGTAGCCTATTATAGGTTAAAATTGCTTTGATTAATTATAATTCTATGATAAAAATGCAAATGTATATATTATATGTAGATCCAAAAGGGCTGTACATGCTAACAGGAGCAAACAATTCTAGTTGACCCGCCTTCCATTCTCATTTTGTATGCCTAATAAACTTTTGCAGCCTTCACTTCTGGCTCCGGAAAGTGCCAGAATGTAATAAGATGGTAAACCTACTCGAAAATAAAAATATAGTAAATCTCTCTCTCTCTCTCTCTCTCTCTCTCTCTCTCTCTCTCTGACACACATACATGCTTAACATATTTAAAGTAATCTCCACTAACAGCAAAAAAGTTAAAAAGCACAATATAGTAGCCTAAGTGAGTATTGAAACTGGGGGAGGAATTGTTTGCAAAGATAATATTATTGATTAATTTTCACAGAAATGTAATGGCAGAGGTACGAAATCAGGTACGAAATTACGATACGAAATTTTCTCTTATCGTACAAGTACGGTACGGTTCTTTAGGTATGGTGCGAAATTACGGTGCGATAGTTTTAAGCTATCGGAATTATGATATTTTTTTCCCTACCGTACCGTACTGCCACCTTTGCTCGCAGGTACGGATACCTGCTGCTGCTACCCCAACTGACTCGCTGCTACCTTGGACCCGATTCGTTGCTGCTACGAACCTGACTTGTTGCTGCTACGAACCTGACTAACAAAGTCAGACGTCATTCATCAGACGTCAACTCGCCAACGAGAAAAACAAAAAAACACAGGAGGCAACAACCCACTTCGGGAACAATCGGCAAACGATTGTTCCTAACAGTTTCTTTTTTGAATGTAGTTTCTACTACCCCTAACTGCTTCGATGTCCATCTAATGAAATCCAAAAGAAATGTAACCGTAGTCGCATATTACAACGCATTTCGATAGTTTTTCCGTTTTTTCTTCACAGAAATTTTATATGTATACTAAGAAGGTAATAGTTCAAGAACTCAATAACCAAAGTGGTATCAAGTTTTAATGTAGGTAAAATTCTTGCACACACGCATACATTCATACGCTATCAGTACAGATGGCGAGTAGGGTGACGCCCCTGTACTGATAACGTATGCATTTATGTATGTATGTAAGAATTTGCAATGTAAGTCAAATGCTTGCATACATGCATATATGCATACGTTGTCGTAGCAGAGGTTTTATTGCATACATATATACATGTATACGGTATCAGTACCACAGTACTGAAAAGTATGCATTTATGTATAAATGCAAGAATTAAAACATGACAGTTCTTCTTGATCCACGAATAGAACAAATGATGGAGCTGAATATTCCATAATGCTTAAATAAACCAAATTAAAGGGCAACTCAGGTAGTGGGCGGCCTGTCTGCGCATCCGTGGATCGGTTGTGTCTGCATCATCCACAAAGGCGGTTTAATGTTTGCGACAATAAACGCAAATGCTTCGGCCAAAGGCCCCATTAGCATTTTTCTCTCTTGCTAATGCCTTTCCATAATTCCAGGTTAAGTCCGCTATAAACAACGCCTTAAAATTCAAAAATACCAGCTCTGCGGTAAATGCCAGCATCCAGGGGAGAGGGATATTCCAGACCTTTTTATTAAAGCCTGCGTGATTAATGGAGGCTTTTTCATTTAATCAATATCCGTTTCTTTCATGAAACGACTCATATGTTAACAGAATAACATAACTTGCTGTAGTATTCTGAGTTTATTAAAATGAGTCGATGGGTTAACCTCTTGACAAAATCATACCCTTATAAGGAAAAGCAACAACAACAACAATATATATATATATATATATATATATATATATATATATATATATATATATATATATATATATATATATATATATATATATATGTGTATATATATATATATATATATATCTATTCAAATATATATAATATATATATAATATATAATTCATCTAAAATAAAGTTTGTTAATTCTAAATTTTTGCATCAAATACCTTTTAAGATTACATGTAAAATTGAACGTAAATAACTCATTGCGCTACACCTTAATAAAACAGCATAAAATCAAACTTGTCAAGGTTATTTGAACAGCTTTCAAAGCCGGTATGTAGAGCTATAGTACACTTAATCCAAGAACTGATATCATATATTCAATGACTCTAATATTCGAAGTTTAAGCTTAATATAGCCCCAGGATGAGAGAGAGAGAGAGAGAGAGAGAGAGAGAGAGAGAGAGAGTAGCCTATTGATATTAGCCAGCTCATAAAAAGCAAATTGGGTGGATCTTGCTCTTATTCATGTCAATAAATCTCTCTCTCTCTCTCTCTCTCTCTCTCTCTCTCTCTCTCTCTCTCTCTCTCTCTCTCTCTCTGTTATGCAAATATAATTAAAGTTCCTTGGAATTATGATTCGTCTTAAATGACTTAAGCACAAATACATTTTGTAATATAAACCTAAATAAACTCATGTTATGTGGGAGAACAAATTGTAATGCAACCTCTAAGGATGTCGTGAAACATTAAGCAGTCTTTATGAAGAATCATTTAACCTTAATGAAAGAAAACCACTATAAGGGTACCTTTTTTGAGTCATTTTAGAGGTACGAAAGAACGTGTTACCTTTAAATGTTTATTTTAATTATTTACTAAAACGATATTCTAAGAATTTTGTTCATAAATGTCAAAAGATGTTTAAATTGCAAATACTTAGAACAAGACAGACCGAAATCTGTAATAAGGTAGGAAAAGTTGGTCATTTTTTGTAAACCTCAGCAATGTCATAAGATATACTAACAAGCCTATTCTATATCGCGATTATGTATCTCAAATAACGAAATTAAGGTGATATTGCACATATATTCCTCCGGCAATATAGTTAAAATTACATCACAAAATAGAGAAAATAAACAGGAAAGAAAGAGGAAGGAGAAATATGGTAATGAAGAAGCCAAAGCAGAAGAAGACGAAGAGAAGCAACAAGAAAGCGACGATAGAAGAAATGGAAGAGATCCCGTGGACGGAACTGAAAGGCTCAGTTACGATTTCAATTGAACGCGGATTATGAAACTCGATGGCCATATGTGAGAATGGGGAAAATGTCTGTTAATCCGATTGGTTCGCGATTTAACAAGGTTTCCTCAGGCCACTTTGGATGAGAGGGCCCAAAACTGGTTATGTCAACGGAGAGAGTGTAGATACACAACCTTCCTCCTCTTGTCCAGTGTAACATTCACGATAGAATTTTGGAAGTAATAGGAATTCCTGAACGCGAAACCAAATTTAAGCGTATTTTTGAATTTATTTTTAACCTAAAGGATTTCCAACTCTCTCGGTTTAAAAATAAAAGGAGGTAAGGTCTAGATTTAACGAGTTACAGAATTAAGAATGCTAGAAGCTCTTTTACGAAAATTAAACGGGTTTTTTCACTTTTTTTTTTTTGGCATCTGACAGTAAATATCCACAACCAATATCCCAGAGTCTCATCGTTACTGGTGGAAGCTTGTCACTCACCACCAGCCAAAGGTTACATTTCAAGTGCATTAAACAGTCGGAATCAAGGTAAAGGCCTCTGAGATACTGACTACGGATACTTTTCGTCAGCTCTCGAAACAGATTTTCCCAAGTAATTTGCAAGTTTTTGCAAATCATTAGAATGATTTTTAGCTTCATTGTATGAGACAATTAAGGAGAAATTCTTCTTCAGCATAAAAAATTTTTGCATGCAAAGTCACATAGATGGCGAAATTTGCATATATTGTTTCATAAGCGTTGCTTTATAGAACCTTAAAAACTGGAAAGAAGGAAAGTGTAAGAACGCAAAGATTTTCATTTTTGAATATCAATGACTAATGAGATGGGTAGACAAGGCACCAAAATTACAGGACGACAATGAAATGCAGTATGTCCTTGTTTAAGGAGCTAATAAAGGACACAGAGAATCAAATGTTATTTGAACAGAAACTTGGCATGAGATTCTATCTTATTTCCAATTCGAGCTCTGCCATCAACAGAGCGCAGCTCATGCAGTCAGTTTATCCGAACCATTTAATAGGCAAAGAAAGGAGACATCTCTGAGAGAAGGAATCTGGGGACATTCCAAGAAAAGCTCTTGGGATGTGGAAAAGCCATTTGCCCAAGCTGATTTTTCCCAGCGACCAACTAGACGTTTTTCTTGTTGCTTACTTAAGAGGCTACGTTTTGCCAAGGGTTTTCAGCTAATATTTCCTGACACGAAGGGGATATTAAAATTAATTTAGTATAAATATTTTCTTTAATTAAGAGTAGTATACCCCTGAGGATATTTAATTCGTGTATCAATAGGAAATGTACCTTTATCTCAGAAGGAAATGAATATTGGAATAAAAATGACATTTTTCCTATTATGTAACCAATTCATTTCACTAGAGTAATTTCTAGAAGTCAGATTCATAACGTGGATACAGAAATTCTTGGTTTATTGTCAAACAGTAAGTCAATGGTCAGGAAATAACTTTTTGAAATTCCACTTGAACTATATAATTAATGTGCCATTTAAAGGTTTGAAGTTAAACTGACGTCACAGATTAACATTAGATTTATATTTAATATAAGTTAAAGTGAGGTGTCTGTCGCTTGCATGTCAGTTGTTCAGGCTTGGATATTATTACGGTACATTATGTGGATTTTATAAAAGGAAAGATGTAAACAGTCAAGGATTTAAAAATGTTGTCAAATGCAATTTTCCATTTCTTTTATGAATATCTTAAACTTTTATGAATGAAACCAACCCAAAGAGAGCACTAGAAGGGATCTGGATACGTATGAACTTATTTGTCTTTTAATTATAAAGGACACCATAAGTGGCCGCTTATTTCTAGCACATTGTCATTAAGGTTTCTAGTTTATAGATACTTATATGAGGGTATAAAGATTCAGTTCATGTGCCGATCTTCTATGTTTAAATTTCTGTTAATGCTAATGTAATGTACAAAGATTATCGAAATGTATTGTACCATTTATCAGTAATGACGCATGGATAACGCGGCAACAATCGCTTTCGCTGTAGCCTACCTTTGACGATTCATTTAAAGGTGACCAAGGTGGTGATAAATTTCTGCTTATTAAACTGGATTTATACTGTGTCGATAACCTTTTGCTGAATAATTTATTGAACTATTCTGTTATGCAAAGGATGTCATTAATTTTTCTCTGCGAATTCCCCCATAAAAATATACAAACGCCATATGAAACCCACCCGAGCATGATCGTGAGCTTTTGTAAATTACTCACAAAGGTATTTGATAGCTTCAAAAGTGTGACACATTTCCACATTGCACATTTTGCTGAGATATGCTTTGTATGGCGCCACCCAACGGTTGTCTATTCTCATATTGTTGACCATGTGATTTTGGTTAGAGTTGTCATATCTGCGGTATTTTGGGCATCCTTCCCCGCTCATGTCAGTCGTGTCCTGGAAATTTTTTGGAAAGTGTTTGCTGCAAGAGCCATTGTCCATGCTAAAACAATCTGGGTTAAGGACGCCACGCGGTCTGTGAATGTTATTGTGCATAATGATTCCCTGCATTTGTGGGCCTGTAGCTCAGTTGGGTATTCCTGCACAGATCACACCATCAACTTGATCAGCATTATAGAGCTGGTCATTTTCGACCAACCAAAACTGGCTGTGTACATGGGGGAGGCCACTCTTCTGAAATTCTATCACATAAATGTAGGCAAGAACAGTGCAAAAATCTGTTTTCTTTTTTAATCAACCGCATCATTTCCTCCACTTTGAGTTGAAACACATGCGCAACTATGTCTGGACGGACACTCGTATCTTAATATTGGTGCAGCTGGGATGTTATCCCTGGCCATTTGGGATTCGTAGTGACTATGATGAAAAGATCTGGTCTACTAAAATGCCGGACGACAGTCATTGCGTCTTAATATTTTTGCCACATGTATCATGGGCCACCGACAGAAGTTGATGGCAAAATTAGCAGATTTCCTGGTCGTAGGCCTTGTTCCTGAGCCCCTTCTGCAAGAAAGTCAATAAGGCCTTGGCAACATTCAACACGTAACTGCTTCTGGTTGTTTCTCAAGAACTAATCGTTGTGTTTTCACGTTGTAAATAAGCATGGACCATGTACTGTTGAAACTTTCCCACCATGGTGCAGAGGATTCAATTGGTTATGGACAGCAATGCGGTACGCGTAGAATTGCAATGGTGTTGGTCCATTTCTTCCTGCTGTTTCCAGCTGCATTGAATTCTCAATCCGAATGTACCATCCTGAGTCCCCACACGGAAAAAAAGTAAAGGCAAAACCATTGGATCAACATGCCTGCTGAATTTATTGATTCGTGAACATCCTATAAACATTTTCTTAACAGTACTTAACCTCATCATATTGTTTTTAATCATAAAACATGGAAAAGGGAAGAGGGAAGGATGAGGGGGAGGGAAGAGGGATGGGAAAAGTTAAGTATATCTTAGTTTAACCAGACCACTGAGGTGAATAACAGCTCTCCTAGGGCTGGCCCGAATGATTAGACTTATTTTACGTGGCTAAGAACCAATTGATTACCTAGCAACGGGACCTACAGCTTATTGTGGAATCCGAACCACATTATGACGAGAAATGAATTTCTATCACCAGAAATAAATTCCTCTAATTCTTCACTGGCCGGCGGAGACTCGAACGCTGGACCAACAGCGTGCTAACCGAGAGCTCTAGCCACCCCTCCAAAGAAGAACTAGAGGGATGGGAAAGGAGGAGGGAGGAGGATGGGAAGGGGAATGGGGAGGGGAGTGGGAGAACGGAAAAGGGAAGGGGGGAGGAAAGGAGGAGGGGGGAGGGGAGAGAGACACACACACACCCACAAAGAAAGGCAGCCAAGGAAAAGGTAAGAGGGAAAGGGGGAGAGGATGGAAAACCTAACCTAACTGATACCCACACCTATACCCATACCCATACCCATATCCATTCCATACCCATAACCCTAACCATATCCAAACCCATACCCATACCATATCATTCCCATAACTTCTGTTCATATACAAACATTATAAAAAATGGAAAAGGTATAAGGGAAGGTGGAGGGGGGGTTAGGGATGAGGGATGGGAAAAGAGGAGGGGGGAGGGGAGGAGGAAAGGGTGGAGGATTATCATTTTTCCATGAGGGAGTTGAGGTCCCGGGGAGGGGGTTCTTTGGGGACCACGCTGCTTAAATTGGTTTTGGGGGAAAGGGAGGGGAGGGGGAAAGGAGGAGAGGGATGTGGGAGGTGAAGTCCTGGGGAGAGGGGGGAATGTGTTTAGGGATCACCTGCTTTAACCGGTTTTTGGAGGGGGAGGGAAATGGGAGGAGTGGACACACACACACGCAGAAACAAAGCCAAGGAAATTATCACTATAATAAATAGATGGAGATTTCGACGTGAACCTCTTCCTTCCCCTTGGGTCTTCAACATTTATGAAAATCCATCTTCCCGAAATCATAAAACTAGGGGCAATAAGCGTATGACATCACTCGCACATCTCTCTCTTTCTCTTTCTTCTCTCTCTCTCTCTAATGTAAGGACGGGGTCTTCTACCGCTGCTCCAAATTTTAACCTTCAGTCAATTCGCTGCTCTTCATTTAACCCATCTAGGGGATCAGTTTCAAATCTGGGGAATTTCCTGCTCTTGCTATGCCGGTATAGAGGACAGGATTTTCAGAACGGCTCTGTCTGTATGGCTTTCAGGGTCTCTCTCTCTCTCTCTCTTTCTCTCTCTACCGATAACTTAAAAAGAAAAAGTTTCAAGTTTGTATTTTCTCTGAGATGTTAATGTTAGTTCTATTACTTATTTGAATATTTAAATGTTTTGGAGCGTTCGTTACCAAGCTTCCTATCATTTTCATCGTTATCCAGAGACAAAATAAAAGACAAACGGGATATATATATATATATATATATATATATATATATATATATATATATATATATATATATATATATATATATATATATATATATATATATATATATATATATATATATATATATATAAACTGATATGCAATACAGGATAACAAATTATTTTTGTTGACACGCAAAATACATTGAATAAAGCAAGGCAAAGTAAGAGGCATCATTGAAATAAAAATTACGCTACAAGAAGAGGAACATATTTAAAGTTAAGAGTAGTTAAAAAGACACCTTGTCTCAACGGAGTTTAGTTGCTGTATGAAAAATGCACCGAAAGTAAACAACAGGAAGGGCGTGGTTTAAGCTATGTACAAGGGAACAGATGAAGAGTGGTTGTTTAAGGTGGGAACTAGTTTCTTTATAGCTAGAGATTCTAATATTGGAAGATGGTGCTCATATGGGCTTGATAATAATATCTTGAAATCCTTATAATTTATATTATTTTTGCAAAATTTCCCATGATTCCTAATGTTAGATAGTTCTGGGTTGGATAGTTTACACCCTGTACGGAAACTGATGCCCATATGTGCGTCACATCTCACCTTAAGCAGGCGGCGTGTGTTGCCAACGTAAGTCTGCCTGTTGCATCGGCAGCAAGTATAAATATAGACAACACCAGACTGCATTAAGGGAGGTAATCTCTTTATGACGCAACATACTACCGATAGTCCTAGGTTCATTAAGACAAACTTGACATCAACAGCCGGGAAATAATTAGTTAAAATTCTCCTTAAGTGAGGTAAGAAAGAGGTGTCATGCATATAAAGGAAATCGTATATAGAGCTTAAGTTTATGGGCCAAATGTATTGCTGCTGGAGGATGAAATGAAATATCCAGCATTTTCCTGACATATTTCATAAAGAGATTAGGAGGATAACAATTTGATTTAACATAATCGTAAAGGATTCCGATTTCTTTGTGGAAAAGACTCCAATCAGAAGTTAAGGAGAATTTAACTAATTATTTCCCGGCTATTGATGTCAAGTTTGGTCGAGGTGGGTTAATGCCGAAGCTAAGTACAATTTCCCCGCTCTCGACGGATAAATAAAGTACACCAGACTCGGCGTTAACTTATACCTCTCTTGATAGCTCAGTGGTTAGCGTCGACTGGATTCGCTGGATGCGTGTCAGTGTCGTGGGATCGAGACTCGGCAGTGCCCGTCCATTTGTTACTTATTAATTCCCCCTCAGTGATAATTCCCCATCGGGGATATTCCCGAGGTAGTGTGGATTTGATATTAAGCGATATTTGTAGCTTCATGATCGTATATAAATCAGTGTGAGATAAAAAATATTATAAAAAGAGCTGTGTGTTCCAAACGTACCAAAGAACTATCATGGTCGAGGTGGGTTAATGCCGAAGCTAAGTACAATTTCCCCGCTCTCGACGGGTAAATAAAGTACACCAGACTCAGCGTTAACTTATACCTCTCTTGATAGCTCAGTGGTTAGCATCGACTGGATTCACTGGATGCGTGTCAGTGCCGTGGGATCGAGACTCGACAGTGGCCATCCATTTATTACTTATTAATTCCCCTTCAGTGATAATTCCCCATTGGGGATATTCCCGAGGTAGCGTGGATTTGATATTAAGCGATATTTGTAGCTTCATGATCATATATAAATCACTGTGAGATAAAAAATATCATAAAAAGAGCTGTGTGTTCCAAACGTACCAAAGAATAATCATGGTCGAGGTGGGTTAATGCCGAAGCTAAGTACAATTTCCCCGCTCTTGACAGGTAAATAAAGTACACCAGACTCAGCGTTAACTTATACCTCTCTTGATAGCTCAGTGGTTAGCGTCAACTGGTTTCACTGGATGCGCGTCTGTGTCATGGGATCGAGACTCGGCAGTGCCCGTCCTTTTATCACTTATAAATTCCCCTTCGGTGATAATTCCCCATCAGGGATATTCCCAAGGTAGCGTGGATTTGATATTAAGCGATATTTGTAGCTTCATGATCGTAAATAAATCACAGTGTGATAAAAATGTCATAAAAAGAGCTGCGTGTTCCAAACGTACCAAAGAACTATCATGGTCGAGGTGGGTTAATGCGAAGCTAAGTACAATTTCCCCACTCTCGACGGGTAAACAAAGTACACCAGACTCGGCGTTAACTTATACCTCTCATCATAGCTCAGTGGTTAGCGTCGACTGGATTCGCAAGATTGCGCGTCTGTGTCGTGGGATCGGCTTTCGGCAGTGCCCGTCCATTTATCACTTATAAATTCCCCTTTGTGATAATTTCCGCATTGGGGATATTCCTGAGTAGCGTGGATTTGATATTAAGCGATATTTGTAGCTTCATGATCATATATAAATCATGGTGTGATAAAAATGTCATAAAAGAGCTGCATGCTCCAAACGTATGTCAAAGAACTATCATGGTCGAGGTGGGTTAATGCCGAAGCTAAAAGTACAATTTCCCCGCTCTCGACGGGTAAATAAAGTAAACCAGACTCGGCGTTAACTTATACATCTCATCATAGCTCAGTGGTTAGCGTCGACTGGATTCGCTGGATGCGCGTCTGTGTCGTGGGATCGAGACTCGGCTGTGCCCGTCCATTTATCACTTATAAATTACCCTTCGGTGATAATTCCCCATCGGGGATATTCCCGAGGTAGCGTGGATTTGATATTAAGCGATATTTGTAGCTTCATGATCGCATATAAATCACAGTGTGATAAAAAATGTCATAAACAGAGCTGCGTGTTCCAAACGTACCAAAGAACTATCATGGTCGAGGTGGGTTAATGCCGAAGCTAAGTACAATTTCCCCACTCTCGGCGGGTAAATAAAATACACCAAACTCGGCGTTAACTTATACCTCTCTTGATAGCTCAGTGGTTAGCGTCGACTGGATTTGCTGGATGCGTGTCTGTGTCGTGGGATCGAGACTCGGCAGTGCCCGTCAATTTATTACTTATTAATTCTCCTTCAGTGATAATTCCCCATAGGGGATATTCCCGAGGTAGCGTGGATTTGATATTAAGCGATATTTGTAGCTTCATGATCATATATAAATCACTGTGAGATAAAAAATATCATAAAAAGAGCTGTGTTTTACAAACGTACCAAAGAACTATCATGGTCGAGGTGGGTTAATGCCGAAGCTAAGTACAATTTCCCCGCTCTCGACGGGTAAATAAAGTACACCAGACTCGGCGTTAACTTATACCTCTCTTGATAGCTCAGTGGTTAGCGTCGACTGGATTCACTGGATGCGCGTCTGTGTCGTGGGATCGAGACTCGGCAGTGCCCGTCCATTTATCACTTATAAATTCCCCTTCGGGGATAATTCCCCATCGGGGATATTCCCGAGGTAGCTTGGATTTGATATTAAGCGATATTTGTAGCTTCAGGATCGTATACAAATCATGGTGTGATAAAAAATGTCATAAGAAGAGCTGCATGTTCCAAACGTACCAAAGAACTATCATGGTCGAGGTGGGTTAATGCCGAAGCTAAGTACAATTTCCCCACTCTCGACGGGTAAATAAAGTACAAAAGACGCGGCGTTAACTTATACCTCCCTTGATACCTCAGTGAATAGCGTCGACTGGATTCATTGGATGCGTGTCTGTGTCGTGGGATCGAGACTCGGCAGTGCCCATCCATTTCTAACTTATAAATTCCCCTTCGGTGATGATTCCCCATCGGGGATATTCATGAGGTAGCGTGGATTTGATTTTAAGCGATATTTGTAGCCTCATGATCGTATATAAATCACGGTGTGATAAAAAAAATGTCATAAAAAGAGCTCCATGTTCCAAACGTACCAAAGAACTATCATGGTCGAGGTGGGTTAATGACGAAGCTAAGTACAATTTCCCCTCTCTCGACGGGTAAATAAAGTACAACAGACTCGGTGTTAACTTATACCTCTCATCATAGCTCAGTGGTTAGCGTCGACTGGATTCGCTGGATGCGCGTCTGTGTCGTGGGATCGAGACTCAATGTGCCCGTCCATTTATCACTTATAAATTCCCCTTCGGTGATAATTCCCCATCGGGATATTCCCGAGTAGCGTGGATTTGATATTAAGCAATATTTGTAGCTTCATGATCGTATATAAATCACGGTGTGATAAAAATGTCATAAAAGAGCTGCGTGTTCCAAACATACCAAAGAACTATCATGGTCGAGGTGGGTTAATGCCGAAGCTAAGTACAATTTCCCCGCTCTCGACGGGTAAATAGAGTAGACCAGACTCGGCGTTAACTTATACCTCTCTTGATAGCACAGTGGTTAGCGTCGACTGGATTTGCTGGATGCGCGTCTGTGTCGTGGAATCGAGACTCGGCAGTGCCCGTCCATTTATCACTTATAAATTCCCTTCGGTGATAATTCCCCATCGGGATATTCCCGAGGTAGCGTGGATTTGATATTAAGCGATACTTGTAGTTTCATGATTGTATATAAATCACGGTGTGATAAAAAATGTCATAAAAAGAGCTGCGTGTTCCAAACGTACTAAAGACCTATCATGGTCGAGGTGGGTTTATGCCGAAGCTAAGTACAATTTCCTGCTCTCAACGGGTAAATAAAGTACACCAGACTCGGCGTTAACTTATACCTCTCTTGATAGCTCAGTGGTTAGCGTCGACTGGATTCGCTGGATGCACTTCTGTGTCGTGGGATCAAGACTCGGCAGTGCCCGTCCATTTATCACTTATAAATTCCCCTTCGGTGATAATTCCCCATCGAGGATATTCCTGAGGTAGCGTGGATTTGATATTAAGCAATATTTGTAGCCTCATGATCATATATATAAATCACGGTGTGATAAAAAATGTCATAAGAAGAGCTGCGTGTTCCAAATGTACCAAAGAACTATCATGGTCGAGGTGGGTTAATGCCGAAGCTAAGTACAATTTCCCCGCTCTCGACGGGTAAATAAAGTACACCAGACTCGTTGTTAACTTATACCTCTCATCATAGCTCAGAGGTTAGCATCGACTGGATTCGCTAGATGCGCGTCTGTGTCGTGGGATCGAGACTCATTTAGTGCCTGTCCATTTATCACTTATAAATTCCCCTTCGGTGATAATTCCCCATCGGGGATATTCCCGAGGTAGCCTGGATTTGATATTAAGTGATATTTATAGCTTCATAATCGTATATAAATCACAGTGTGATAAAAATGTCATAAAAAGAGCTGCGTGTTCCAAACGTACAAAAAAACTATCATGGTCGAGGTGGGTTAATGCCGAAGCTTAGTACAATTTCCCCGCTCTTGACGGGTAAATAAAGTATACCAGACTCGGCATTAACTTATACCTCTCTTTATAGCTCAGTGGTTAGCGTCGACTGGATTCGCTGGATGCGCGTCTGTGTCGTGGATCGAGACTCGGCAGTGCCTGTCCATTTATCACTTATAAATTCCCCTTTGGTGATAATTCCATCGGATATTCCCGAGGTAGCGTGGATTTGATATTAAGTGATATTTATAGCTTCATGATCGTATATAAATCACGGTGTGATAAAAATGTAATAAAAGAGCTGCGTGTTCCAAACGCGTGCCAAAGAACTATCATGGTCGAGGTGGGTTAATGCCGAAGCTAAGTACAATTTCCCGCTCTCGACGGATAAATAAAGTACACAGACTCGGCGTTAACTTATACCTCTTGATAGCTCAGTGGTTAGCGCGACTGGGATTCCCTGGATGCATGTCTGTGTCGCGAGATCGAGACTAGGCAGTGCCCATTCATTTATCACTATAAATTCCCTTCGGTGACAATTCCCCATCGGGATATTCCAGGTATGGATTTGATATTAAGCGATATTTGTAGCCATGATCATATATATATATATATATATATATATATATATATATATATATATATATATATATATATATATATATATATATATATATATATATATATATATATATATATATATATATATATATATATATATATATATATATATATATATATATATATATATATATATATATATATATATATATATATATATATATATATATATGTGTGTGTGTGTGTGTGTATATATATATATATATATATATATATATATATATATATATATATATATATATATATATATATATATATATATATATATATATATATATATGTGTGTGTGTGTGTGTGTGTGTGTATATATATATATATATATATATATATATATATATATATATATATATATATATATATATATATATATATATATATATATATATATATATATATATATATATATATATATATATATATTAATATATATATATATATATATATATATATATATATATATATATATGTGGAATACAAGCCACACACCAAGACATCTATGTGATTAGAAGAAAAATAAGTGAGCTAGCCACGCCACTAACGCCTCATGTGCAGGGATGATGGTATGTACAGATATCTTTCATATTTTGTGCTATCAGGTGCTACTGAAAACAGTGAGTCCCACCCAGAAATTTCTGCTACAAATTAAAAAGACTGATTAGGAACAGCGTATGGAATAATCTTGGCCTTCCCAATAATGTGCTGAATCTCTCTAACCATCCCCTCACTGCAGAAGAACAGACCGTTTTAAATCTTGGAGTTTCATTCGCTCTAAAACCTGGTCCCGAGAGTAATCTTAATTTCCTAGTTGCTTTTGATAAACATTTTGCAAAAACAACTATGACAAGAAAGAGGCATGTCTCAAAGGCATTTTGCTAAATGTCTTGGAGCAAAATAACAACAAAAATTCGCTCCCGAAAAGATTCCAAAATGCATTAGTTAGCTTAAGAAAAAGGGGATATCATCATCACAAAATCTGACAAAGACGGGAAAATAGTTCTGTTAGACAAGGAGACATACATCAATAAAGTTCAAGAACTTCTAAACGATGCGGAGACCTACGACAAATTAACGAAAGATCCCACAACAAATATTGCTGCTCAGTTTAACAAATCAGTTAGAACCATAGGCAATAAAAAGACATAGAATTACTAGAGACATTCAAGGTAATCAACCCCTCTCTCCCTATTTTTCACGGCCTCCCGAAAACACATAAAGATGGGATTCCTTTACGCCCCATAATATCTAGCAGGGCTCTTTCATGTACAAATTATCAAAATGGCTCAGACTTGTTATCACCCTTTCTAGGAACCTTCTCATCCTCCCACGTCAAACATGCAGAAGATTTCATACAAAAATTTAATAGTTTAAACATCCCCTCAAACAACATCAAACTGCTCCAGTCTAGGCGTCGATTCATTATTTACTAAAGTCCCGATTGCCGACGTGTTGTTTTTCTTAGAGAGAAGTTACAACCATATGAAGACCATTTTCCTCTTGGCATAGATAAAACTTTTAAAACTTATCAACCTCTGTGTAACTAACAACGTGTTTTCTTTCAATGGTAATTTTTACAAACAAAAATTTGGCTGTAGCATGGGAAGTCCCCTATCACCCCTTCTAGCAAACTTGTACATGGAATATTTCGAAACAGAACTTTTGTCGTCTATCAAACCCCATAATATGATCTGGCTTAGATACGTAGATGATATCTTTAATTTCTGGGACAATAGCTGGGGGACTTTAATGAATTTTTAATAGGCTAAATTCGCTAGTTCCGACCATAAAATTTAAAACAGAATGGGAAAAGGACGGAAAACTGCCGTTCCTAGATGTACTGATCATAAGAAAACAGAACAGGTATGCATTTACAGTATATAGAAAACCCACCTTCGCTGTCTCCTACATTCATTTCTTAAGCTACCACGACGTCTCCGTAAAAATCATGGTAGGGTGCAACCTATTCCTCAGAGGACTTAGGATATGTTCAAATGAGTACCTGGATCAAGAATTTAACACGATCCGCCAACACCTAACGCAACTGCTCTATCCACCACACATTATCGAGAGGCTATTAATAAAGCAAATAAAATATACTATAGAGGTCCCACTCACAACAGACAAATAGATTTCAACAACAAAAAATAAAGCTTCCATACGATGAAAACATCCAAAAGGCCACCGAGCAACTCAGTTCTAATAATCCTTTCATTTTCCATTATCCCAAATCCATCGGGAGTTCGGCTCGTTAACGATATACTTAAATAACAAAAGGGAAGAAGCCGGAGTTTACAAGATACCGTGTAGTAATTGTCAGACATCTATGTAGGCGAGACAGGTAGATCGCTCTCGCAAAGAATAACAGAGCACAAAAGATCAGCACGTTACGCTTGGAGAGTTCGGAATTTTCCTACATATTAGAAATACAGGCATGTCATTAACTGGAGTGGGCGGAGTTGGTTTCAAGAAGTAGCTGTCCGTACAAAAGAAAGATGCTGGAATCTGCTATCATCAATCAAACCAACAATATGAACCTGTCAGAGGACATTGGAAATCGACGCCATTGACACCTTAATCCTCGGACCCCCTTTTGAAGAAGATGACCCAAGAAACGCGACCGCCAGATCCATCGCCAAACGGGAGCTAATGAGGCCAAAACCACTAGGAATTTGGTGTCTCCTCCTTCTAAGAAACGCCACCTCCTTAACATCGGAGGCCTAAGGCCACACCTTCATGTTTTTGTATATATACCATTGTAACTTTCCACCTGTCCATATTCTACCAGTGAACAGGGGCACAGAAACAAGTGCCCGAAATATATGGTTTCAACGTTTAAATAGTGTTTTATGGGCCTTCTTATTTTCATATTATACACTGTAGTATTACAGGAAAAGACATTCATATATATATATATATATATATATATATATATAAACCGAACACTTTCACGTATCACATGCACTTTAGGGAAAAAAATAAAGTAATAAAAGTGTTGAAGACACAAACAAGGAAAACCACCTGCTTATGAAAGTTTTATTTTAAACATGTTAATGATATACTGTTGATGCTGAAAGGTCTCCTGTTACGTACTATATATCTGCCCTCAGTATAAAGGTTGTTTAGAATCTTTCAGCAGACATCATATTTCATTATTCCTAAGAGGCACCATTTGATGCAGGGGTATGGTAATATATTTTATTATATGGTCATGTTACAATAAAATAATTAGCAGCAGAATTGCTGCCAACCCACATTGCATTGGGTATATCGAGACTCTAGTTTAGAGTAGCTAGTTTTAGCAATAGAGACCGAAGTGATATTTACGTACTATATATCTGCCCTCAGTATAAAGGTTGTTTAGAATCTTTCAGCAGACATCATATTTCATTATTCCTAAGAGGCACCATTTGATGCAGGTATGGTAATATATTTTATTATATGGTCATGTTACAATAAAATAATTAGCAGCAGAATTGCTGCAACCCACATTGCATTGGGTATATCGAGACTCTAGTTTAGAGTAGCTAGTTTTAGCAATAGAGACCGAAGTGATATTTACGTACTATATATCTGCCCTCAGTATAAAGGTTGTTTAGAATCTTTCAGCAGACATCATATTTCATTATTCCTAAGAGGCACCATTTGATGCAGGGGTATGGTAATATATTTTATTATATGGTCATGTTACAATAAAATAATTAGCAGCAGAATTGCTGCCAACCCACATTGCATTGGGTATATCGAGACTCTAGTTTAGAGTAGCTAGTTTTAGCAATAGAGACCGAAGTGATATAGCGCAAATTCTCCTGATATGTGAACCGTACAGCGCATGAGCAGTAATACCAATTCAGTGTAAGCATACTGTTAATATGTCAAGTGTTTGTTTACGTCTTCTTTCAAGATCTAGATGCACACGAACCACGGCCTTAGAGCGAATTTTAGCTCGTTAGACAAGCTTCGCTCGGTAATTTAAGAGCGAGAAGATGCAAGTTTTGTGGAAGTTTGCAAGAGAAGGTCAAGATACGCTGATATCGTGAAGATATTTTCTTGGTAATTGGAAGGTCGATTTGATCTTGTTATATAAGAAAGCAAATTTATACGAATGGTTTCCAGCATAAGCGTGAGAATAGTTTGACTAAATGATTGTTCAGAAATTTTAGACTCCATTTAACTGCTTGTTTCCGACTCTTATCATTCAGAACCGAAGGTGCGGAGGTCACGTCACAGCGACGGCAGAAATGGCCGAGAGTGAGAAGGTGTCTGTCTTCAGGAAGGCCACTGGTACTTTTAGAAGATACATCGTCGGAACCGGCGTTGTGCCATAAAGCTGAAGCATTCCGTTCCCGTGTGAGTTTGACTGTCGGAGGAGCAGTATTGGCCCCTTCGTGTTATGTGAGTGTGGCCTGTGGGATTTTGGGAATTTCAGGAATGTGGCTTTTTCCTGGATTTTTGGTGTCCAGGCGTATCTTCGTATCAGTGGTTGAAGAAGAACCTCTCGCTCAAGAAACTGTTTCCGAATACTGCTCCTATTCAATCGGAGACCCCTTGAACTGCTTGTTTAATGTCAGATAAGTTTTGGGTTTTTATATTTATTAATTATTTTTCCATATATTACCAGAGTTCTTAGATACCCGTTCGTATCTGCAAGTTATTATTTGTTTAAGCATAATAAAGTGCTAAGAAGTGTCGTTTTGGGTATTAATTCTCTCCTCATTATTAAACCTGTTCATAAATATGTGCTATGGCTGTTCATGGTGTGGACGTCGTAACATATTTGGGGAGCCTGTCCGGGATTGAATGTGTTTGAACAAAACAGGTTTAAATGAGGAGATTATTTGTTCCATAGTTATTGTTTTTTTTAAATGAGATTAGTTTTGTAGCTATCGTAACCAATCATGAGTGAGCCAGAGCTTGAAAAGGGTATTTAGAAGTGACTTCGATGTCAAGAAATTTCTGTCGTCCTTGCCGGGGTTGCAGCTTTTCGTGGTTTGTGTAAACGAGAACTGGTGCTAATTGCTAATTATCTAGACCTAGGTTTTACTATGGATATGAGAAGGATGATTTAATAAAGGGCTTGATAGGACATTTAGGTATCGTAGAGGAGAAGTCTGAAGTTTCAAGGGTAAAGGAAGATGATAGCATACAAGCTTTGAAACTCAAAATACAGCTGAAGGAGTTAGACATGGTTGTTGAGCGTTGAAAGAGCAGCAGAAAGAGAGAGAGAGAGAGAAGAAAGAGAGAGAGAGGACTTGAGCGTGAAAGAATGGAACACAAATTAAAGTTAGAGGAAATTAAAGGAGACACAGACAAGGTAGCGGAGATTTCAATGTAGCTAAATACATGAAGATGGTTCCCTCTTTTGATGAAAAGGAAGTAACTAATTATTTTATGACTTTTGAGAAAGTAGCGAAGGGAATGGGCTGGCCTAAGACCTCATGGTCTATTTTGTTGCAATGTGCCTTGAAAGGTAGGGCTCAACAGGTATTCTCTAGTTTATCTGAGGAGACTTGTGGTAATTATGATGAATTGAAGAATTGTATTCTCAAAGCATATGAATTAGTGCCAGAAGCTTACAGGTTGAAGTTTCGTAGGCTTTGTAAGACAGGAGATCAGACTTACGTAGATTTTGCTCGGATAAAGGCTAAAATGCTTGAAGATTGGTTGAGATCTAAAAATATAGAAGACTTTGAGGGATTTAAACAGCTGATATTGTTAGAAGAGTTTAATAATTGTTTGTCTAAGGATTTGAAGGTACATTTAGAAGAACTGCAGGTTGAAAGTGTAGAGAAATCTGCTATTATGGCTGATGAATTTTCACTGACGAATCCAAAATTTTTGACGGGAAACAAAGTTTAAGTAAGGGTAGAAGCAGCAAAGAGGATTTTCCAGGAATTAAAGGGCAGTAGGAGCAAAACGGAAAATGTAAGTGATTTAGATAGAAGTGGTGTAGCTTCGGTACCGAAAGGTAGCAGTTTACTTAGTGGGCAGAGGATGCCAATTAAATGTTATAACTGCGGGAAATTGGGCCATAGAAAGGCAGACTGTTGGTCTTTGAGGGACGGTAAAAGAGAGCACAAACCAGTTGCTTTGGTAAGCAGGGTAAGTGCTGGTAGAGAGGTTAGTACAGTAATTGAGGGCGAAGGAAGCCCTGGGCTCTCGGATTTGGAGAGGTACGAGTCATTTGTGTCCTGTGGTAGTGTAGCTACAGGAAGTGGTAGGGGCAAAAAGTTGGTTACCCTCAGAGATACAGGGCCCTGCAGTCATTGATTTTGGAAAGGGCATTGCCTGATTGTTTTGAGTATGAAGGTAAGGAAAATGTCTTGATTAAGAGTTTTCCAAAAGAGGTAATCTCTTGTCCATATGAGACTATATTTTTTGAGTCTGATTATGCAACGGGTCCGTTAAGGTCGCCGTTGTGAAGAAATTCTGTTGAGGGAGTAGATTTAATATTGGCCAATGATATTGGTGGTAACAAGGTTTAAGTAACCCACGGTTGCTTAAATATCCTGAGATTCGTGCAAGCAGTAAAAAGCTTGAAAACCGAATTTCCCGTATTTTTCCAGTGTGTGCTGTCACACGAGCAATGAGGAAAAGGGAAGGTATTAGTAATGCTAAAATTGATTTCTCTACATGTTTTCAGGAGAAATTTGGTGAGTGTTCTGAGCAGGGTAAGGTTTTGGCCGTATCTAGAGAGAAATTCATCAAAGATCAAGAAAATGACATCGAGCTAGCAGAGATAGCTGCGAAGGCCTTTTCAAATAAGGAAATTGATAACATTCCGGTAGGGTATTATGTTGAAGATGGGTTATTGATGAGAAAAAATTTAGACCCCTAGAATAGCTGCTAGTGAAGAATGGGAAGTTAATTACCAAATAGTTGTTCCTCCAAATTATAGACCCTCTATTTTACATTTAGCACATCAGAATCCATTTAGTGGCCATTTCGAGTCAACAAAACTTTTCGTAAAGTCACTAATCATTTTTATTGGCCAGGGATTCATTCTGATGTTAAAGAATTTTGTAAGACCTGCCATGTTTGTCAAATGATAGGAAAGCCAAACCAGAAATTAATGAAAGCTCCCTTGAACCCATACCGGCCATGGAAGAGCCATTTCATAGAGTAATAGTAGACATTGTTGGTCCATTGCCAAAGTCAAAGGGTGAAATCAGTATATACTTACTATTATGGACAGATCCACTAGGTATCCTGAAGCCATTCCATTGCGGAATGCTAGCTCTAAGAATATTGTAAATGGGATGTTACAATTTTTCACCAAGTTTGGATTGCCTAAAGAGGTTCAGTCGGATCAGGTTCAAATTTCTTGAGTAATATTTTTAGACAGGCAATGCAGGAACTAGAATCAGGCAAAGTAACTTCATCAGCGTACCATCCTCAGAGCCAAGGGGCTGTAGAAAGGTACCATCAAACATTGAAGACTATGTTGAGAACATTTTGTTTGGAGAACAAAAGTGATTGGGATAAGGTTTGCCATTCCTTCTGTTTGCCTCAGAGAAATCCCAATGAGTCTTTGGGGTTTTCCCCCTTCAATTGGTATTTTGTCATCAGGTTAGAGGACCTCTGAAATTGATTAAAGATCAATGGCTTAAAAGTGTTGAGGATTCTAATTTGTTGGACTACGTTTCAGATTCCAGGGGAAAGAATCAGGAAAACATGGGACATGGCTAGAGGTAACTTGATTGAAGCCCAGCAGAAGATGAAAAAATACTATGATGTCGGAGCTAAAAAAGTGGACTACAATCCAGGAGATGAGGTGCTGGTATTCCTTCCAGTAGCTGGACAGCCATTACACGCTAAGTTTTCAGGCCCTTACATAATAGAGAAGAAGGTAGAAATACAGATTATGTTATTCTTACTCCCGATAGGAGAAGGAAAAGAGGTTGTGCCACGTTAATATGTTAAAACCTTATTTTCAAGAAGACAAAAGCCTGTCATGTTGAATATTGATTTAAGTGGTAATGGTTATCAGGAGAAACTTAAGCTTGAGACCGAAGTTGAAGATGGCCTATTTCAAATTCAGAGGCTTTGAGGAATTTGAAGAATAAGTTAACTCATCTTGGGAATGTCAAGTCAGGAGTTGAGAGAGATTTACTCAACAATTATAAAGATATATTTTCGGATGTTCCGGGCAAGACCAGTTCATTACAACATGATGTTGATGTTGGTAATTCAGATCCCATTAAACAGCACCCGTATCGCTTGAATCCCCAAAAGGCAGAGATTGTTGAACAGGAAGTGAAATATATGCTGGATAATAAGTTGATTGAACCTAGTAACAGCCAGTGGAGTTCCCTGTAGTACTTGTAAAGAAAAGTAATGGTCAGTACTGTCTATGTTTCCGATTACAGGAAAGTGAATGCAGTCACCAAAACAGATTCATTCCCAATTCTAGGGTGGATGACTGTATTGACCGTATTGGAAAGGCAAAGTTCATCAGTAAATTTGATATCTTAAAGGTTATTGGCAGGTAGGTTTGACAGACAGAGCTAAAGATATTTCTGCCTTCGTTACACCACGGGTTTATATTCCTGCAACGTCATGCCGTTTGGAATAAAAATTAAGGTAGTACTTTTCAAAGACTCATGAATATGATTACCAAAGACCTTGAAGGGTGCACTACATACATAGATGATGTTGTCATTGTAAGTGATACGTGGGAAGAAACATGTCAAGAAAATTGCTGCATTTTTACAGAAACTCAGAGAAGCAGGTTTGTAGCGAATTTAAATAAATGCGAATTCGGTAAAGCTAAAGTAGTTTATTTTAGGTCATGAGGTTGGACATGGTCAAGCAGCACCAAAAGATTCTAATATTAAATCTATTTTAGACTTTCCAGTTCCTAGAGATAAAAAGGAGTAATGAGATATTATAGAAATTTGTGGCTAATTTCAGATATAGTTTCACCATTAACAAATTTGTTGAGGAAAAGGGTGACTTTAAGTGGGATAACCAATGTCAGGAAGCTTTGACAAAGTAAAATCCATTTGACTACTTCTGTTCTGAAGGCACACCGGATTTTTCTATTCCTTCCAAACTAGCAGTAGATGCCAGCGATATTGGCATTGGGGCAGTATTATTGCAGGAAGACGACAAGGGGGTAGAGCATCCTATTGCTTATTATTCAAAGAAATTGAATGATTTTTCAGAAGAAATACTGACCATTGAGAAAGAAACATTGGGTTTAATTTTGGCTTTGCAACATTTTTGAAGTGTATACCAGTACCACCTCCCCATTAACTGTATATACCGACCATAACCCATTGAAATATTTGAATAGCTTCAGGAACAATAATCAGAGGTTGACAAGATGGGAGTCTGTTTTACAACCTTATGAGTTGAATATCCTACACATTAAAGGAAAGGAGAATGTAATTCCAGATGCATTGTCATGATGTGACCCATTTTAGTTTTGGGATGAGCTTTATTTTGTTGTTTGATTCAAAATATATACTTCATATATATTTGTTCCTTTTTAGGGGGGAGGTGTTATATAAGAAAGCAAATTTGTACGAATGGTTTCCAGCATAAGCGTAGAATAGTTTGACTAAATGATTGTTCAGAAATTTTAGACTCCATTTAACTGCTTGTTTCGACTCTTATCATTCAGAACCGAAGGGTGCGGAGGTCACGTCACAGCGACGGCAGAAATGGTCGAGAGTGAGAAGGTGTCTGTCTTCAGGAAGGCCACTGGTACTTTTAGAAGATACATCGTCGGAACCGGCGTTGTGCCATAAAGCTGAAGCATTCCGTTCCCGTGTGAGTTTGACTGTCGGAGGAGCAGTATTGGCCCCTTCGTGTTATGTGAGTGTGGCCTGTGGATTTTGGGAATTTCAGGAATGTGGCTTTTTCCTGGATTTTTGGTGTCCAGGCGTATCTTCGTATCAGTGGTTGAAGAAGAACCTCTCGCTCAAGAAACTGTTTCCGAATACTGCTCCCTATTCAATCGGAGACCCCTTGAACTGCTTGTTTAATGTCAGATAAGTTTTGGGTTTTTTATATTTATTAATTATTTTTCCATATATTACCAGAGTTCTTAGATACCGTTCGTATCTGCAAGTTATTATTTGTTTAAGCATAATAAAGCGCTAAGAAGTGTCGTTTTGGGTATTAATTCTCCTCCTCATTATTAAACCTGTTCATAAATATGTGCTATGGCTGTTCATGGTGTGGACGTCGTAACAATCTGTACACAAGGTGGCAAGAATCTGGAATCAAGTGGCGCCGGAATTCTACCTAACCGAAAGTACGTCATTATTCTACCTGTTTCTAATTGAACTGTTAAAATTTATACTTTTTTTATTATTTTACATGAGGAATGGCTTGAAGCAAGACTTGTATTTGCTGGCAACTCGTTGTAATCCTGGTACCAATTGATAGAAATATGTTTATGTCGAAATATATTTATTTCACAGCCGTTTCTAAACTGACCATAGTTTACTTGGTACCATTAAAACATAAGAAAGTGAGAACAGTACCAACAAAAGTTAGCTCCGAGTACACGGCACTGTCGACCGTATCAGTAGATTTTTTTGTGAGGGTACGGGTCAGTATTTGCCGTTAGGTTGTAAGGGATGGTTACGTACCAGTAACAGTCATTCTAGATGCACGGGTTCATATCCGTACCTGCGGTCATTAAAGAAGCGATCAAAATCCGTAATAGTTATAATTCCTTTCTAATGATTAACGTACGTAGTCATATCATGGTAACATATCAAGTTCGCTATTTGGCAAAGCAGTTAACATAACAAAAATGTATATGATGAACGTCCTGATATAACGAAACAAAGATCAGCCAATCTTTTGATAAGAGCAAGTGGTGGACTTCAATACATCATTTTCTGGGGGGTTATGCATAAGGAAACATACAGTAATTTGAGAAGTATTGTATATTCTTCTTCTGACGTTTATGAAATGGGTAAAGCAAGTCCCATTTCTGGGATGGTTAAAATTAAATGAAATCATTGCAAATATTTTCGTTGCAAATTGAGATGAAAATAAGTTCAAATCATACGTATTTAAGAACCGTTTCAAAGTTTTTAAAAATAAAAGCATGTAAAAATGTGCCGAAGTTTCTTCGGTGCAATCGAGTTTTCTGTACAGCTGTATGAGCCGCGGCCCACGAAACTCTCAGCCACGGCCCGGTGGTGACCTGCTCTATAGCGTTGCCAAGCGCACAATCATGGATAAATTCAACCTTAAATAAAATAAAACCTATGAGTCTAGAGGTATGTTTGATGATTGAAGGGTGGATGATCAACACACCAATTTGCAGCCCTCTAGCCTTAGTAGTTTTTAAGATCTGAGGGCGGACAGAAAAAGTGCGGACGGACAGACAAACCCACCTCAATATTTTTCTTTTTACAGAAAATTGAAAAAGATTTGTCTTTCCAAGGAACATGACTGGGTGACATTTAGAATAATAATCTCAATATGAACCGCGAGAGAATTCTCTAACCTCTAGATAGTATAATTATTTGTGACAGACAGAGAGGGGTCTAATCTAGCTTACAAGCGAAAATTAGTAAAAAAAAGTACATTCTCAGTAATCCCAGTGTTGGCTTCACGAGGAATGAATCTAATGTGACATTTAAAAGATAGCCATTGACCTCATGACCTGATGACCTTTCTGCTAATAATAATGGAAGTCATACTTTTTTCTTTGGTTTTTGTTAATTATCATAGTTTTTTCTATTGGCATTAATGTCACCTACTTTCTTTCTTGAATGTGCAAATTGTAATATTCAAATATTCACGAGGTACAAAGTTAATGCTATTATAATACACACACACACAACACACACACACACACACACACACACACACACACACACACACACACACACACACACACACACACATATATATATATATATATATATATATATATATATATATATATATATATATATATATATATATATATATATATATATATATATATATATATATATATATATATATATATATATATATATATATATATATATATATATATATATATATATATATATATATATATATATATATATATATATATTTATATATATATATATATATTTATATATATATATATATATTTATATATATATATATATATATATATATATATATATATATATATATATATATATATATATATATATATATATATATATATATATATATATATTTATATATATATATATATATATATATATATATATATATATATATATATATATATATATATATATATATATATGTTATAATATTTTCCCAAGAATCCCAGCTACCAAATGCTTCGTTTAAAGGTGGAAAATACAACAGTGCGTTTTGGGCACTGCCTGACAAAGGAAGGGTGAAAGAAATATAGGCCCCTCCCTTAATCTTTTAATCACCTTTCAACATCTGTTCTCGAACATATAACTGTGGGAGACTGCTTTCAGAATCCTAAGCCTGGCCAAAGGCAGATTAAGAGAAAAGGACAGCTGGCATGCACACCTGGATAACCTACTGACCCCTGACCGAAGTCATATAAGGGTCTCACTGAAGGAACAAGCAAGAGAGAAACACCACTGGATGCGAGCGAGACACATCTCCCCCTTCCATTCACGCCTCCTTCAGAGAGCCATGCCCTACTACGTGGTCCTATCTTGCAGGGACCTTTAGTCCTCTTACCAGTAGAGACCTCAGCCCTTCCTTCACCTCCATTACCCTCGCTGAAGCCACCTCTTCTACAAGGTAAAGTGATCTGTTGCAAAGGTTCTTTCAGTCAGTCACACTGTTTTAATTCTCATAGTAAACTTCCTATTTCCATTTCTAAGTGCCATGTTTCCATATCAATCTTGCCTTGTTAGGGCAGTGTTATGTAAATACCTGTGTTTAAATAATAACATAAATCGTGTGTTCAAGTCTTCTTGGCACCCTGTGTGCTCGCCTTGCCCCATGTACAGTATATTTTACTGAGTCCTTACTGGCTTTTCATTCATGAATCTCTCCCTTTACAGGGCGTTTGTTAGCCGTGGAAATCTCTCTTGACTGTGCCTTGTGTCAGCATCGACACACCGACGGATATACTTTCAAGTTTTTCCAGTTATAATTAACCTCTCAGGCCTTGCATGGCTGATTAGTCCATTTCATCTTCTGATATTTCATTTCATGTAAATACACGTAATTTTAAACTTACTATAACGTGTTTACTTACAAATACCTTATCAGTAGAGCCTCAGCTCAGACAAATTCCCCCTTTTTTCCTTGTTTTTTACAATTTCCTGAATCAACAGCAGTCAGATTTTATACAAAAATAGAGGTAAGTAACGAAATCATTCACTTAGAGTCTATAACTGGCTCATGGTAAGCATTTCCCCAGGTAAAATCGTAAAAAATGATGACTGATTGCCTTAGATCTTGCAATATGCACGTTGCAGTTTAAATCCTTGTCCCCTTGCGACTTGCTGTATCAGTGACTAGCAAAGCTAGGCCGGGTGTGAGACAAAGAAATGGAACTTTTTGCGTAAATTCTGCATGCGCACAGTTAAGGAGTTCTACACAGTGAACATTTTTATTTTATGTTAGGATAGGAAGTGAAATTGTAACTGAAAATAGAGATAGGGAAACATTAGGCACATGCATGCAAATCAGTCACCAAGAGGAGAGAGTTGGTACCTGTTACACAAATTTTGATAGCCCCTGCATGAGAGCTTGCATGTTTTTTCATATAGGCAAGCTAGGAAATTACAAAGCGTGAAAAAAGGGAGGGGCGGGAAACAGTGCTTACATTTCCTCCTTGTGTTATCCAGACAATTTGAAGTTTCAGAATAGCTAGGCACATGTTTTAGATCCCATGTAGGTCAATCAGCAAATTTCCGTATCACTGGAATTCAGAGAGTTTACTACTTCTCTCTCTCTCTCTCTCTCTCTCTCTCTCTCTCTCTCTCTCTCTCTCTCTCTCTATGATTCTCTCTCTCTCTCTCTCTCGTAGATGTTAGGAATCCGTTAGGCAAACCCATAACATTGTAGAGTAAAATCTCAGAAAGCGTAAAATTTGTTTGCTTCATATTTTGATTTGTATACATTCCTCTCTACAGTACCGCATGTGATAAATTTGGTATCATTTCAAAGTGTTTCCATTCCATAACGGCCCGCTATTTCATTTATAAGCGTAAGGAAATTTTTTTTTTCCTTTGTTTACTTGTGGTTATCTTTTGTTTTGCTTAAAGTCCGCTGTGACCACGTGGTCTTCATGTCGTTCCCAGGGTAATTTTGGGTAAGCCTAACAGAAACTTTATCTTGTTTGTATAAGCAGGGTCAGTCTTGGGAAAATTCCTCTGGTCACTGCACCTGACCAGGCGACCTTGAGCTGTCAGCTGCGCAAACCCAAGTGGTTAATACCCTTTTCAGAGCATGTGCGAAGGAAGGCAGATTCGTACACGTGACTTAGGGAAACAGCATCCGTGCATAACAGAATTAAGTTTTGTGCTTGTATTAGCATTGGAGAAAAAGGTTCTTATTAGGGCTGGCAAGATATGCACATTTATCAGTGTAACTTGCAAATAATATCATTTTAACTTATCTGTCTCTCGACGATGAACTTACCACTTCTATAAAAATAAATAGAAGTGTACTTCTAAAAATGGCTGGCTTTCTAACCCACCAATTTGGATCCGTACATAAACCTTAACCCCGGCCCCCTGTACCAATTACCAGTGTCTCTCCATTTTTTTTTAGGTTTACACTGCATCCTTTCTTTTATTTTATATTTTTTTATTTTATTTATTTTGTTGGGTTTATTATTCTAAGAGTGCCAGATGCTCACTGAGTTCCCGAACCTAACCCGTGTCAGGACTCCCCTAAAAAGAAATTTTTTTTTTTCTTTTCAAAGAAAACCCAAATTCTCGGGAACGGGCAAACGCTCCCCAAACCAAACCTTAAGATTCATGCGATAGCTGGCCAAGAACGTGCGTGAATCCAAAACCTCGTCCTATGAGACAAAATTAAAAAATCTGTTCCCTGCGAACAAATTACATCCCATGAGGCGAACCAAAAAACCCCAACATTCATGCAATAGCCAGACGAGTCCGTGCGTGAAATAGAATACAATTTACATCTTTCGAGACATTAAAAGTCCGTCGAGAAAAACTAGATTATTAAAATTCGTTCATCAAGAACAAACTAAGTATTGTTCAGACATATTAAAATTTCTTTCATCCAGAACAAAGTCTTATTCAGACATTAAAATTTGTTCATCAAGAATAAACTAAGTCTTATTCAGATATTTTAAAACTCATTCATCAAGAACACACTGAGCATTATTCAGACATATTAAACCAGTTCATCACAAACAACCTTTGGTTTTTTCAGACACCCTGAAATTTGAGCCTTTTCAGACACTGATTTTCTTAAGGGTCACACCCATATAGGCATTATCCCAAGATGTCTACGACATCCAGAACCCAACAAAACGAGGACTTCAAGTTCTATATGTATGCTGGAAAGGACATGGGACTGTCAGGCCAAGCCCTGAGGGACTAGGTCCAAGAGAAAGTAGATGCCAAGGTGGAAAGAGAGGCAGAACGGCAGGAGAGGGAGAAAGGAAGAAAGGAGAAGAAGGAAGAGCAAGATAGGTTAGATAAACTCGCAAAGGAAGAACAAGATAGGTTGGATAGACTTGCAAGGAAAGAACAAGAAAGAAAGGAGAAGAAGAAGAGCAAGATAAGCTGGATAGACTTGCAAGGGAAGAACACTCAAGACAGGAGAAAGAACAAGAATGAAAGGATAGACAAGAAATGGAGGAAAAGCAGCGGGCCCAAGAGCTACAGGTGGCCCAAGTTGTCACTGCTAGCTCCTCTCCAGCCCCTGGTGCATCCTCCCACCCCCAGGTTCATACCTCTATGCCCAAGTGGACTGAAGCCCAAGCTGTGGCTAGATCAGGCAGAATGGGTCCTTAGCACCTACCCACGAGCTCCCGCCGAAGTCTCCCTACTCTTGGGAAAATTCCTCGGAGGAAAGGGTCTAATTGCTTTCAATGCCCTCCCTGAGGCGGATCAAGGGAAATGGGTGGAAGTGTGCCAGGTGATCACAAAGGCGTGTGAAATCACCCCCGAATGCTGGAAAGGATGCTGGAGAGGCCAGATAAAAGAAGCATGACAGACCTGGTCTGACTGGGCGTATCAGTCAGATAAGGCCCTCTCTTAATGACTAGATTCCCTGGGAGTCTCCACAGCCGAGGATATCCTCTGGCAGTTCAAGAATGAAAATTTTTTATATTACACCCCTTCCGCCCTAGCCACCCACGAATGCAAAAAGGAGCCCCTGACTCTAGTGGAGTGATGTCGCCTCGCTAACACGTGGGACACCCATCACGCCCATCCAAGTTCCTTGGGACGTAAAATATGCCCTCCTTCTTTCACCTCCGGCACCCCTCCACCCAAGAATGGGCACTCACAGAAACCCGTTGTGTGTGGGTTCTGCAAGAAAGCCAGGCACTCCACCGAGCAGTGCTGAAACAGACCCTCACCCAGGAATCCACCAACAAACAAGCCTGCACCTTTCCACTGGGGCAGTGCCACAAAGGGATTACAGCTAGAGCTATTGCACGGCTTGCAAAGTTTATGGCCACTCTCCCACATAGGCAAAATGCTGTTATGATAAATAAATTACTCCTGCCGTTGCCTTGGCAGATACAAATCCCAAGTCCTTAGGCCCTCCAGCCAAGGGTCCCATATATGTGGCACCTCCTCGAGGTAGCTACCCCTCACGCAAGGTCAAAGTCATTTGATGACTCTGATGCAAAAATTTCCCTCATAAGGAAAGACAGTTTCCTATGGAGCTATCATTAACTGACGTAAACTTGTCACAATTGAGGGCATCAATCAATTTAAAATGATACTCCTTACTTTTCAATTGAGAGTCACAAGACCTCACAGATCCAAAATTTGCAACCTTGCAGTTAGTAAGCTATATTCCTGAAGGTTATAACATATTCCTGGGACAGGACTTCCAGTCCTCAACTAAGTTACAACAATCCAAGGGTCCAAATCCCCCAAATCATTCATTAGGCACAAGTAAGCCTCAAACACCTACGCCCATTACACTGTCAGTGACACCTGAGTACGACGTGCAGTGGCCCCCTCCATCACGATCAATCCCTCATCCAATTCCGGTGCCCGGCCCTGCCCCAGTGCCAGTGCCAGGGCCCCAAATAGATCTCCCTCCAGGAGATTCCAAACTCGATTCACAATCTCTGCCAGTGCCACTTGCATGCACTGAGCAGTGCCTAGCTCCGTCCATCCCGAACGACGAGCAAATTCCAAATCAAGTAATAGCCTGAACCTGCCTTAGTGCCAGTGCCAGAGCATGCCCCTAATCTCAATTCAAGAGATCCCAATCAGGATCCCTTCTCTTCTCCTGACCTGGCTTCGCTACCAGCGCCGGTAAGAGAGATGGATTCTTCCAACCACAGTGGAAGCTCAACCGAAGATGCAGCATCGCAACCCATGCCTGAGCTGATCATGGTAACCCGAGAGCCTATTGCGCCCACCACGACCTCTTCTTCTCTTTCCCAGTCCCCCACGGACACGACCATGGGCAAGGATTCTGCCATGTCTCAAATGGCCAATGAATTCACATAACGACGGCGACTTGAGATAGAGCCTGAAATGAGTGCCCCGGCTTCGGCCACCGTAGAAGCCGACACAGGTGTCACTCCAACGTCCTCCTCAGACTCGGTTCGGCTGATTCCCCTACCAAGCAGAATCATCAACCTAAAAAGATCTGTGGCAGAAATCACGGGCGTAGGTAACGTCAGGTAGCTTAAAGAGAGCTGCTGAACTATCCTGGCACCAGTGCAAATTTGGCACAGCACCACTCTTCTATCCTACGAGGACCATGGCACCGCTATCCAGAAGAGGGTGTTAGGTTTCCTCACCTGTTTATTTTCCTTATGATGTATTGTAAGGATATAACTAGAAATTCTGAATAAAGGGACAAAGAGAAAGAAACCTTTCAGTGATAGACATTGATAGATAGAGAGAGATTTTAGGAAACGAACAGAGAGAGAGAGAGAGAGAGAGAGAGAGAGAGAGAGAGAGAGAGAGAGAGAGAATAAAGAAACAAACAGAGGAAAAGGAATAATTTTGGAGTTTTGACTGTAACTTCATGACAAAGCTAGGCCTGAATGCTTATTCGCCTTGTGTCGAGGCCAACAAAAGGTGTTGTGTTTTAAACGCCTGAGTTCAGTGATGTTTTGGAACATAAAACAAAACACTAGTAAAAGTTGTGAGTGTATCATGGTTATGAAGCCATTAAGACTGCTCTTAATCAAGTTCGTAATCACAAGGAATTTATAACAAAAATGCATGGTTACCTTAGTGGGATAAACAGCCACCAGAAATTATAGGTTCCCATGAAGGCGGTGCTTTTTCCAGAAGTTCACCCAAATGGGCTGTCTTTAGATTAGCATAACCAATTAAGCATCTACAGGGGCGGACCAAAACCAAGATTCCGCCTACAGAGGAGTGGGACAAAAACTTCCAAAATTCCTTATCAAATCCAGTAGAGAAGACAGAAGAAGAGAGAGGAGGAAAGGACAGCAGAAGAGACGTAGCAGAGAAGCAGAGAATGGGGCTGTAAGCCTCACTAACTGTGAGTTGATAGAAGAAGACAGACTCACATTTGACACTCACTGTAACTTTGCACTGCAATTCATTTGTATACTACTGTAACTTTCTTATTGTGTTAATGAAGCAAAGAAAACTACATTGTGTCTTTGTCAAACCTCCTGAAACAAAAAAACACGCTACTACATAACAAAGCCAGAACGATAAGTATCTCTAAAGAAAGTAAATCTTCTTAACTTGACAACGAATAGCAAAAAGAAGAAATAAAGAAATAAAGAGAAAGGCATCACATAAATGGTGGCAGCTGATGCGGATCCAGAATGAAGACAATTAGGGCAGTGCAAAAGTGTCAAAGATGCATACCAGAATTTAAAACAAGCATCTCTCTGCAAACATTAACATCGGCGAACGACAACTACTAGAACAGAAACAACAACCCCAAACGTACTAGTCAAAACCCCGTAGAGTATCCAGCAACGCAACAACAATGACTGTGTGAATATATCCTGACGGCAGTGGCAGACCTTATCCTGAACGTTTGAACTAAACGTTTGAACATCGTAGGTAGTGAACGTCGGCAGCGAGAGCAGTGAACGTCGAAAGCAGTAAACGTCGGCAGCGAGAGCAGTGAACGTCGAAAGCAGTAAACGTCGGCAGCGAACGCTACAACGAAATTGTGTTGGTTGCAAAAGTGATAAAAAGGCAGCGAACGAAGCGTCTACAGAAAGCAACGAATATGACGCGGTCGATTCTGAATAAAAAGGGATCAAAGAATATAATACTTGCAATGTATAAGTCATTGCATTCAGCAGATGTATCTAACGTTTGATCCTGGTGACCTTACAACAAAATCAGCTGGGACTCGCAGAAGTGAAAAACAGTTGACAAATCCACAACAGTTTACGGTTG
The DNA here is from genome assembly GCF_040412425.1 of Macrobrachium rosenbergii. Lineage (NCBI taxonomy): Eukaryota > Metazoa > Arthropoda > Malacostraca > Decapoda > Palaemonidae > Macrobrachium > Macrobrachium rosenbergii. The sequence goes on along the minus strand of NC_089747.1, from coordinate 68,519,004 downwards.
GAAGACGGCAACAGGAAATACATAAGTTGAAAAATTAATTCTCTCAAAAGTTCTCTCTCTCAGTGAGTGTATATTATTTTAGTAATCTCTCTCAAGGATACATAACATTTATGGTTCCTCTCTAAAACATTATTTCATCTTGTTAATTTTTTTTATAGGAATTTTTTTTACCTAACATGATTTTTATGATGCATTTTTGAATACTGTTTTGTTTAGTATAGAATTTCATATGAATTTAGAATGCCATTGTAATGCAGGATTCGATTGATGAACTGTTAAATGCCATTAGACATACACATTATCATTTAAGACCAACAACAGACAGACAAAGTTGAATTCCAGTGCCAACATCAGCAGTATCGTTAACTCAAGGAAATACTAACACAAGTAGCAATAACAGTAATACTAACCCTATTAATACATTTCAGTTTAGAAATATGGCGCAAGCAGCAATCATTACGCAAGCCACACGATTCTGTGGAAGAGTGGAGAGTTCAAATCCTGATAAAAGTAGATTAGAATCATACTCTGTGAACCAGTGGTTAGCGGACGCAGACAGTCGTATCTCCACAAATAGAATAACAGACGAAAGAACAAAAATAAACGAAGCCTTGCTTCTGATGAGTTCAGAGAAGGGTGATGCAAACAGAACTTTGAATTCAGTTAGATGCAACAACATAACAACATATGCCGAGTTTAAAAGAATCTGCTTATCAATCTGGGAACCAGTGAGTCAAAGTAATGCCTTATATAATAAAAATAAGTTTCTCAACCATCACTACGATGGGGAATCAATAGTAAATCTTCACACAGATATCGAAGAAGCAACCCACAAAGTGATAAAAGACTTAAGAAAAACAAACATTACAATAGGAGGTAAGAATGATTTTGGTGATGCAGAAATTGATTTAGTCAGTTTAAGACATGTGGTAAATTACTTGTCATTTGGAACCATGTACAACGCACTTGGAGAAAAAGAAAAGAAGGCTTTCAAGAAAGCAAAAATTAATCCTAAAAGTGATAGCCTTACCGATTTATTAGCCATGAGACAAGAAATTCAGAAGAAAGAAATAGATTTTTCTAAGGAATTTGTAGGGGTAACAGAAACACAAAATGAAAGGAAAGGCAGAAATACCAGTGAATCATATAGAAGAAATAACATGTAGGCTACAAGTATAATGATAATTCCAAACAAGTAGGAATAGACAAACTTCCTTTCAAAGGAACTATGCACAAAATACTAGAAGAAAGTGGAATCCAAACCAGAAAGGAAGACAGAATGCATCGAGGAATGGACAATTCCACGGTCCACCCATGAGATATCATACTAGTCAATATCCAAACGTGAATAATTCAAAACCAGAGAATTATACAGCTCAAGGGGCTAGACCAAAAATAACGTGTGAAACTGCGGGTATACAAATCATTCCACTAATGAATACAGAAAACCTAAAATCTGTGCAGTTTGCAAAAAGATCGGGCATTTAACCAAGTACTGTTGGTTCAATAATGATAAGGAAGCCCATAAAGAAACTGTAGAGATAAATAACAGTCGCCCGAAAATAAATAAACCATCTATCCAGTGACAATTAACCCCTCTACAAAAAAAAGAAAAGAAAGTGAACCACTTCAAGGAGATGAAAGAGAAAAAGAAGAAAAAGTTACAATGGGAAATGAAGGTTCATCCTCATTTTCCTATTTACACAGTAAAGAAGTAATATTTTCCATGAAAGAGGAAAGAATAAATAGAAAGGATCTGCCTATAGTAAAAATTCTAATAAATGGAAAGACATGCACAGTACTCATGGATTCAGGTAGCACTGTAAATATAATTGCAGAAACTCAGATTCAGAGTCAAAGTAAAGTAATAGAAGGAGTATCAGGGAAACCAATTGAAAGTCTAGGAAATGTGAACCTAGAAATTGACATATTATCACATAAATTTATTGAAAATTTCCTCGTTTTAGAAGAAGGATTTTTTCCCGCACAAGTATTGTTTTCATATAATCAATGAGGAGATGTGGAATGATATTAGAGTGTAGTGAAGGCAAGATTAGCCTGAAACAGGATAATCCGAAGAGCGTATGTTTTACGCTTGACGAAGAAAAGTTTCACCCAAATCTGATCAATTTGTCTGAGACAGTTTCGACAAGCGAAATGAACATACAGGAAAGATAGATAAGTGACAATAGCAAGAAAGATAAAATGAAAATAGATAGAAGAGAGGAATTCCCACGATCCCAGAATACAGAATTGTTGAGAAGTGCACATCTCAACAATATACATATAGATGATATATACCCCAATATCAATAATTACTTAGATATGAATAATGGTGATCACCAAAACACTGAATCTCACGAAAATCAAGGCGCCTGTACTTATGACTTCAGCAATGTAGTTATGAATTATGAAGGAAAAATACTAAATGAAGTGTTACTCATAAATAAATTAAATTGATCCGAACTAAATAGTATAATAGAAGTAACAGAAGAAACCACTGGAGATGCAGAACTTTGTTATTTATACTTAACAGAGCAGTAACTTTGTATGTAAAATGTTTAACAAAGATATATTTGAGATCAAAAGAGGATGTAAGGGGTAATGATATTCTATTATTGAATGAAGAATTACCAGATTTTGTCAGAATGGATAACTCACTCGTCCATATGAATGGTGGTAATTGCAAAGTTTATGTACAAAACTATTCAGACAACAGACTAACCTTATGCGCAGGTATTGTCTTTTGCATAGGAATTCCCATTAACAATCCTTTACTAAAAATAGAAGAAAAAGGATTTTTCTCTATAACTGGCCAAAAATCTCAAATAAGTTCAGAAGTAAACAAAACAGATTTCCCAGAAAATAGACACAAGTTAATTCAAGTGTTAGAAAAATAAAGAAATGTAATAGCTACAGAAGGAGATAAACTAGGAAGGGCAAATGTTCTACAACATAGAATTTTGTTAGATGATGGAGCTAAGCAATTTTTTATTCCTAATTACAGATTACCAATAAGCCAGAGAGCCATAGTTGACAAGCTGATAGAGGAAATGAAAGAAGATGGAGTAGTAATTCCTTCTAAATCTCCATATAATTCACCATTGTTACTTGTTCCAAAGAAAGATGGTAGTTGGAGACTTGTAATAGATTACAGGAAGTTAAATTCCAACACAGTTCCAGATAGAATGTCAATGCCAGTAATCCAAGACATGTTAGCTCAATTAGGAGGGGCCAAAATTATTTTCATCCTTAGATTTGCTTAGCGGATATTGGCAAGTACCTCTGGATGAAGAATCGAAACCATTCACAGCCTTCAGCACACATAAAGAACATTTACAGTTTGAAGTAATGCCATTTGGACAGCCCCATTAACATTTGTCAGATTAATGCTACAAATTCTAGGGGACATAGAAAATGTTGCAGTACACTTAGATGATGTAATCATTTTTAGCAAAGACTTAGAAAGTCACCTCAGAACATTAGAAATGGTCCTAGAGAGATTAAGAATTGCAGGACTAAAAATAAAATTAAAGAAATGTCAATTCCTGATGAAATCCTTAGAATACTTGGGTCATGTAATTAGTGAAGATGGACTATGCATGCAGGCAGGTAAAATAAAGGCAATAGTTGATTACCCAGCTCCCACTAATTTGAAAGCATTAAGAAGGTTCCTAGGTATGGTAGGTTATTATAGGACTTCTATAAAGGGTTTTGCTACTATAGCCAAACCTTTAACAGAACTTACCAAAAAGGATATTATTAAATATAAATGGAAGGATGAACAAGAATCAGCCTTTCAAACACTAAAGAGCAAAATGACCAGGAACCCTGTTTTAGTTTATCCAGATTTTTCCAAAGACTTCTACTTACCTTGTGATGCCTTAAGTACAGGACTAGGAGCAGTATTGTTACAAAAGGCCAAAATTAGAATGAGAGCAGTATATTATGCTAGTAGAGTTTTAAATCCAGCAGAAAGAAACTACAGTACCACAGAAAGAGAATGTTTAGCTTTATATTGGGGTTTAAAGAAATTTAGACACATACTCTTAGGTCATAAGGTTAATGTGCTTACTGATCACAAACCCATTTGTGACTTATTTAAAAAGAGAGTCTTTACCAACAACATGAAGTTCAATAGATGGTTCATTAGTGTATTAGAATTTGCCCCAGAGTTCAGATATATTCCAGGAAATTTAACACCTTAGCAGATGCATTGTCTAAATCTCAAGAAGAAACAGAAAAATGCATTACCACTAACAACTTTTGCTTTAGTTGTCAGGTAGTAGATTTAGATCTAGAAAGAGTGAAAATACAACAAGAAAATGATGCAGAAATCAGGCAGATAGTAGGACAGTTAATGATAGATGAATCTTTAAAACCTGATTTTGAATTAATAAATGGATTGTTGTATAAAAGGCCAACAGAGAAGAATGGTTGTTCTCGTCTATACATCCCAAAAGCACTAATCAGAGAAGTTTTAGAACTAACACATTCATATAAGTTAGCAGGATATCCAGGAATTAAAAAGACAAGCAGAATCATAACCAGAAATTATTTTTGGCCACATTGTAGTGAAGATGCTAAAAAACTTTGTAAAGAACTGTGTAGTTTGCAATAGAAATAAGGGTAACGTAAATCTTAAAGCTCAACTTGAAAATTATCCATCAGAATTAAATCCATTTCAAGTAGTCGCTATGGACTTTTTAGGTCCAGTTCCAACTACAATTAGAGGAAATAGACAAATATTAGTCTTCTTAGATTATTTAACTAGAAATGTAGAAATAGTACCAGTAAGAAATAGGGATGCAGCAACAATTGCAGAAGCTCTTAAATCTAGAATTATCACAAGACATTCATGTCCACAAGTTCTTCTTTCGGACAATGATGTGGAATTTACTAATGATCTTTTGAAGAAAATATGTGAATTTTATGCATTAAATAAATGTCAGATAACAGCTTATAAACCAAGTTCTAATGGAGCAGTAGAACGAATAATCGTAAAATAAAGGATATCCTGAAAACTTTAGTGAACCTACGGATAGAAGATTGGGACTTACCATTAGAAGACGTACAATTCACAATGAATAATACTGTAAATGAGACAACTGGAGAATCCCCACACTTTTTACTGTATGGTTATCAGAAAAGAATGCCTAACACATTACTAGACGATACAACACCACCCAGACATACTGATAACTATGATGACTATTTTGATGGAAGACCAGACGTACTTATGAGACAATCATGAAAACAAGGGAAAAATTAAAAGCGGGTCATAATACTCATGACAAATATTATAATAAAGGTACCATTAAACCAGACATTGAAGTAGGTACTCAAATTTATGTGCAAAATCATGTCCTAGAAGGGCCAAATGTAAAGGTATCTCCCAAATCCACTGGACCATATAGAGTTGTAGAAGTGCTAAAATTTTAAACAAATATAAAGTAATTAATGAAAGTGATCTAAAGGAAAAATTAGTTCACTGGAATCATATGAAAGTAGTAAAAACAGATCTATGGTCCTCTGAAGATATAGATAACATAACACACGAAAGTGGTGTAGATAAGGTTGAAACCCAAAGGTATAATCTGAAAGCAGACAGTTGATTGTGTATATAAATGTATATGATATATATAAATATAATGTATATGAGGATGTATACATGTATAGAAAGTCTGATAAAGGTCTATTCTTACAGATACAAAATGCGGCTCATCCTTTTCATTATTTTCTGTGGACTCATTTCATCAGAAGTGGAAATACGAAAGGGACCGTTGTTAAAAAGACATGGTAACGTCAAAATGATTAAGGACTTAGGCATCAAAACTAAACATATCATCAGTGTTAAGTTAAGCAATGAGAAAAAGTTAAAGGACATACAACTAGATATTGGGAAAATTCTGCAAAAAGGGGATAATAACAGTGTTACAGTTTTATTGGAAAACTTAAGTGCAAAAATAGAAATTACTGTAAAAACCAGATCAAAGCGACCCTCCTACCCTTCATTGGAACTGCTTTGAACACATTATTTGGGGTAGCCACAGAAATCAAATGTTGAACATGAAAAACAGAGGATTGACAGACTAGAAAAGTGGGCTGCAGCAAGAGGAACAATAATATATAAAGCAATCAGTTCTCAAAACCAGAATACCGAACAAGTAGAAAAACTGAAAAGTTTCATAAACAAAGTCACCAAAAATGTGTCGGACGAACTGAATAAATGAGAAAATATTCTGTTCTTGAATACTTTCGCTTTAGAAAGAGAAGTTGTGTTGCAAGAACACAAAAGTGTTTTGAATGCTATTTTACTGGCCTACAAAGGTATTCTGAGTCCTAAAGAACTTGATGACATAATTAAGTTTTATATCCCAGATAAACATTTGCAGCCGCTGGTAGAAGATGTATTCATGTATTACAGTTTAATAAGTGTCAAAGTACTTTTTAATCAGATTACATTGATTGTACTTTTCAATACTAGGATCACGAACACTTTAATCGCGTTGTATCCATTTCCCATGTTGGTTAATAACCAACCTGTCATTCATAAGGGAACAATCAAACATTTTGCATTAGAAGAACACGCTTTGTTGTTGTCATTCTTTGCAGAACAAAAGTTTCAGGAGTGTACTTTGTTAAGAGAACAAGAGTATATATGTGATTTTAACAGTTTTTATGTAAATGCTAATGCATATCCATGTGTTCAAGAAGTTTTGTAGATCAAAATCAAGAGAAACATGCATGTACAACCAATTATGATAATAAGTTTGAAGCTTTGCTTCTAAATGATGAAATTTTTGTGTTTTCTAAAGATACTGTTGTGGCTAAGGTTAAATGTCACAACATAACTACAGAGGTAAAGTTTAAGAATGTTAAATCTTTTCCAACATCCTGTCAAGTAATTATCCCTAATCAATTGTACTACGAACCTCATGTTTTCACAAAATACACCTTCAATAAACATGTGCCATATAAGAATTAGTCACAAACAATTGAGGAATTTAAGCTGTCTCAATTAGAATTAAAGAAATTTAACAATCTGAAATACGTTGATGAATTTTGGAACTATAAAGAAACTGTCTCCCCATTTTTATCTTTGTTCAATCTTATGGTAATAGTGGTGTTTGTTGTTTTATATATAATTATAGTAAGGAATCTTATGATCAGAAAAGTACAAGAAGTTTTGACAGAATTAATAGGAAACAATAATTGATAGTTGATGTTAACATCATGTATACAGTATATTAATATTGTTTTATTTTTTTATGCAAATGAGGTACTATACTTTTATTGTGTTTGATTATATTTTAGTGTGATGCTTTAATTCACATATATTTTTTTACTCCAGAGTTGGAGAAACATTTTTTTTATGTAATTTTACTAAAAGTTGATTTTTTTGTGTGTTACATGCATTTTGTTGTTTAACATTAACGAATAGCAGAAAGAAGAAATAAAGAAATAAAGAGAAAGGCATCACAATAACTCTGCAATTTATTCTTTTCCTTAAACATTTTTACTTTCATTATTTTTTTTTAATTAATCATATTATTATACGCCTCACAAAGGCTTATATTTTACCTTGTTCCCACTCTGCCAATGCAGAGTGCAATTGACAGACATCCAAATTTTGTAAGTCTTATGACTTCCCTTTGAAGCCTCTTGAGCAAAAGAATAGAAATAAGCCATTTTACGTAGGCTAAAGAGTATAGTTTTGGCATATTAATCATCATTTTTCTTTAACATTAACATTTGCTTTCTTTGTTATTTCCTTGTCATTTAAACCCCGAGTCCATGAGTTGACAAGACCGTGTACTTACGCATTTGTCTGTCTTTCATTGTACTTAGCTTCGTGCTCATAAGCACCATTGACTTCAGTGCCACATCTGGCACTATGCTGTCAACTTAAGTAACATGGCAACTCCTAACGAAGACCATGTATATTTCATTGTAATGCCTCCTCAAGGAAAACTAACTGCATGTCTTTGACTATAACAACTATTAAAAGTTAAGTGCAGGATATTTTAAGACTTATATTAAGGAAATCCCTTGCAGTTATTGTATTTAATATTTACAGTAACTTTCTTATATTTATAACTGTTCATGTTTCAAAATAATGGTAACTTATGATTTAGGACAATTTAATACTTATGAAAAACCTAATCATATTGCTTTTGAGATTTACCTTAAGGAGGTCAATTAAAGTCAGCTTATTTTAATATTTAAAATAACTTTTTTATTGGTGTAAATGTAACTGTTTTAAAGTAACAGTTACCTAAGGTTAAAACCTTTATTTTTCCTTACTCTGCGATTAACATAAAATATTGAATTCTTTATCAAGTAAATTTTCAGATATCTCATATAACTCAGAGAGTTTTAGGTTACTAAATATACATGAGTGCCGTTAACGAGAAAATTAGAGTAATATAAAGCATTTGTCTGCTGAATCCTTGGTTTGGTAGACATTCGCACCCAACTGAAGGTGAGAGATGTCAACTTGGGTGGGGAGATATTATATTTTCCCAAGAATCCCAGCCACCAAATGCTTCGTTTAAAGCTGGAAAATACAACAGTGCATTTTGGGCACTGCCTGACAAGGAAGGGGGAAAGGAATATAGGCCCCTCCCTTAATCTTTTAATCGCCTTTCAACTTTCTCTTCTCGTAATTTGCTTTTAGAATCCTAAGCCTGGCCGGAGGCAGATTAAGAGAAAAGGACAGCTGGCATGCAAACCTGGAACTTGAGCCATAAATGACCCAGCTACCTGTGGATAACCTCCTGACCCCTGACTGAAGTCATGTAAGGGTCTCACCAAAGGAACAAGTGAGAGAGACACTGGGGGCGAGCGAGACACAATTCCCCCTTCCATTCACGCCTCCTTCAGAGAGCCATGCCCTACCACGTGGTCGTATCTTGTATGGTCCTTTAGCCTTCTTACCAGTGAAGCCCTTAGCTCTTCCTTTGCTGCCATTATCCTTGCTGAAGCCACCTCTTCTACAAGGTAAAGTGATCTGTTACAAAAGTTCTTCCAGTCAGTAACACTGTTGTAATACTCATACTAAACTTCATATTTCTATTTCTAAGTGCCAGTGTTTCCATATCAATCTTGCCTTGTTAGGGCAGTGTTACGTAAATGCCTGTGTTCAGATAATTACATAAAAACGTATGTTCAAGGCTTCTTAGCACCCTGTGTGCTCGCCCTGCCCTATGTATATTTTACAGTGTCCTTACTGGTTTTTAATTCATGAATCTCTCCGTTTACAGAGGGTTTGTTAGCCGTGGAAATCTTTCTTGACTGTGCCTTGTGTCAGCATCGTCACACCGACGGATATACTTTCAAGTTTTTCCAGTTATAATTAACCTCTCAGGCCTTTCATGTCTGATTAGTCCATTTCATCTTCTGATATTTCATTTCATGTAAATACACGTAATTTTAAACTTACCTAACGTGTTTACTTACAAATACCTTGGGAGTAGAGCCCTCAGCTCAGACAAATTCCCTCTTTTTTCCTTTTATTTTTACAATTTCCTGAATCAACAGCAGTCAGATTTTATACAAAAATAGAAGTAAGTAACGAAATCATTTATTTAGCGTCTATAACTGGCTCATGGTAAGCATTTCCCCAGGGAAAATCATATATATATATATATATATATATATATATATATATATATATATATATATATATATATATATATATATATATATATATATATATATATATATATATATATATATATATATATATATATATATATATATATATATATATATATATATATATATATATATATATATATATATATGTGTGTGTGTGTGTGTGTGTGTGTGTGTGTGTGTGTGAATGGAATGGCACCTTACCACGATAAGGTTGGACTTGAAATGTTGCCATTCAAATCTAAGCCAAGTATACAGTCATTGCAGTTTCATCCGTTTTGCAAAATACTTATTAATGAAAAAAATGTTATTCATTTTGATAATTTTTCCAGTTTAAATACAGTATTTGTTAGGCTCGTTATCTCTCCTAATTACTAAATAAAACTTTACACACCGTTAAAACCATACTCACTAATGTACTCCGGCGTGTTCACTCAACACATCCACCTCAAGAAGGTCTGATTAAACTTTGTGTTCTACTTCCTCTGATATCTGGCCAAGTTTTCCACTTCTCAGCCCTTTTTCCTTCTCCCTACATGGGAACATAATGTAAACAGGCGTGGAACCGGAATTTTCATTTAGGTTTAAACCTAGGTAATTCGTTTAAAAATTATAAAATGTTGTTACTATAATGACAGAATAGGAAAGGTATCATTAATCGATGACAGTTCCGCCTTAAGTTGCCACATCTGGTCAGAACTCTGCCACGGCTGTCATGATGGTAAATGGTGTCTTACAGGCACATGTCCCACCAGGGACATGTAAGATGCCCATTTTTGGATTCTGCATGCTTTTTTTAGCCCTAGAAACAACCACTCTCATATTGGCCATTCTCGGTTAGTTCAAAGGGCCTTAGCTCTTGGACTAGTATCTTCATACTGGCGTGTTCTCTGCTCACTACACACCAAGTTAAGAACGCATCTCCGCGATTCTAGCTTACGGCAGTTTCTCTCCGAAGGACTCAGTGTTTCTCTCATTATATGTCATGAGAAATCATACATACGCGCATACATACATTTCCGGTCCATCAGTTCACTGATCGAACAAACACACATTGTTTCTATGCTCTAAAAATGCATTCGTCAGGCATTCCTCGTCACCGACACCATCGCCTCTACAGCGAAAGTTCCCTGCCAGATCATCATCTGACTTTTCCAAAGGTCACCTTCGTGAATATTACACACACACACACACACACACACACACACACACACACACACACACACACACACATATATACATATATACATATATACATATATACATATATATATATACATATATATATATACATATATACATATATACATATATACATATATATATACATATATATATATATTATACATATATATATATATATATATATATATATATATATATATATATATATATATATATATATATATATATATATTGTATATATATATATATATATATATATATATATATATATATAAATATATATATCATATATATCTATCATGTATATATATTATCAGACGCGCAAGGCGCTCATTCAAACGATGAAGCAGATAAAGGGCAGGAATACGATGCGATACGCATTCTGTTTTAATCCTACGTTTCGTAGTGACAACATCGTCACATCTTCAGGGATTTTCTACAAAATAGAATATAATATGTTAACATAAAATAAGAGCTGATTATAAGATCCAGTAGTTGAAAAAAGCTAAAACAATTTTAATGGTAAAATTGCAACTCACAGACTTTAATTACATGCACACTTGATTAAAACTGAGACTATAGGTACAAATAAAATATATATATATATATATAAATATATATATATATATATATATATATATATATATATATATATATAAACAAAAAGAACATTTAAATATCTCGGCAAAATTATATATAAATAAAAAGAACACCAACATATACAATAAAAAGCAAAATTATACACTATAACACTACAGCTGAAGACAGCTACACACAACCAACCTTTCAGCATCAAAGATAAAAACACACTAAAAGTAAACAACGTCAAGCGGTACAAAGACTGACAGAAAATTTAGGCTAAAAACAACGGGACAGCAGAGGAATGGTTGTTTAGAGCCGGAACTCGTAATTTGATATTTAACGTTTCCAAAATCAGCAGTTCGTTGAGTTCCTTTGTTTGGCCAATAATTTTAAAATCTTCGTATTTGATGGTACTTTTACATTTGATAATGTGGTTCCTTATATAAGAAGTTTCCGGGTCAGATAGCTTACAACCAGTTCTATAACTAATGCCCCGATGAGAATCGGCCCTGACCCTGAGAGACGCCGGGTAGATCCAATATATTTTCCCAGATTACATCTGGGACAAGTGTATGCATAAACGACACCCGACGTCATCAAAGGGCAGAGCCGATCCTTAAACTTGAAGAGCGAGCCAATGGTCTTAGGATTCTTAGGTATAAGCTTTAGATTTATGGCTCCAAAATGTTTATGTAAGATCTAAGTTAGTAAAATCTCTCCGAAAATTGCCATTTAGTAGATACGGGAAACTGGCATAAAGAGGTAGCTTAGGGACATTAAAATGTAAAGGATGTTCAGAAAACTTTTTGTTAAGAAGTTTATTTAAAATTTTATAGAAGATCTTTGAAGGAAAGCAGATATTAGAGAAGTACTGGAGGAGAAAAGTAGTTTCGTTGTGGAAGAGAGTCCAGCTAGAGGTAAGAGACAAAGCACGATAGAGCAAGGTATATATAGAGTTAAGTTTGAAATTGAGGAAACAGAAACTATAGAAGTTGGAACCGAGACCAGTAAATGATTTCGTTCTAAAAATTGAGGTACAGAAACAGTCATTTTCCTTAGAGACCAAAATATCTAGGAAGGCTAATTTTGAATTTTGTTCTTTTTCCATTGTAAAATTAATATTACTATGGTAATTATTAGAAAACTCCAAGAACTGGTCTACATCGAACTCATGTTTGAATAAGATAAAAGTATCGTCCACATAGCGTGAGTAGAATAGAGGGCGGAAGGCCAGGGGCACTCGTCCAAAATGCGCTCCTCCAGGGAGCACATGAAAATGTTCGCAAAGGTAGGGCCAAGTGGGAGACCCCAAGTCCATGCCCTCTAGTTGTTTAAAAAAGTTGACCATACGATATATATATATATATATATATATATATATATATATATATATATATATATATATATATATATATATATATATATATATATATATATATATATATATATATATATATATATATATATATATATATAATATATATATATATATATATATATATATATATATATGTACATATATATATATATATATATATATATATATATATATATATATATATATATATATATATATATATATATATATATATATACTATAAATATATATATATATATATATATATATATATATAAATATATATATATATAAAAATATATATATATAATAAAAAATATATGTGTGTGTGGTGTATACATACAGTATATATGTATATTAAATTCTGTTGGAATTTCAGTTTATTAAAATTCCTGTTTTCAAATTAAAATCATCCACAAACAGTCCCTGCTACTTTAACTCTATCATAGCTGGGAGAATTGCTCTTTTATTAGAAAAATAAAGAACCTAAATCTAAAATAGCTCTCACGACGATAGATACCGAGATTTTAATGTAATTATACTCTTCCAAGGAGCAGATTTAAATTATATAGCAGAGGATATCTTGGATTTACATCCAGGTTTAATAATGATAAGTTTTCTTTTTCCCTCTCGAGACTTAATACATTTCTGTCAAGAAGGAAATGAAAATATGAGCAGTGTGAAATGATTTACGTCCCTATTTTTAGAGATCCTGTAATTTACTCAGAATTACTTTTTATATGAAAATAAGCGCTGCCAATGTGAGTGCCATTACCTAATTATACGTTCTGCAGGCATATATATCATATGAAATATATATATATATATATATATATATATATATTATATATATATATATATATATATATATATTATATATATATATATGGGGTATGTATGTATGTATATTATATATATATATATATATATATATATATATATATATATATATATATATATATATATATATATATATATATATATATATATATATATATATAACCTGTTCAACCTCTTCCTTGCTTTTAATCGAATACAAAATCATTTTAGTTCAGAGGAATATAAGAAGGGATTGGTTTGCAGGACAGACCTTAGATAGATTGTACCTTAAGCTAACATTACTTTGTACTAACAAGGCTTTTGTCCCTTCAGGTCAGAACCTGGGCAGGAGGAATTTGAAAACAGCAGCGACCCGAGACAACCCACATCTGCAGACTCTGAGCTGAGACCTCATCAAGGCAAGGCGCATCTCGGCCGGTCCACCAACCCGTCTTTGTCTCTCTGTCCCTCTCCGAAAGCGAGGGAGAAAACTGTTACTCCTAATGGACCAAGGAATTTAATACATCTGACAATTGTATTATCTCCCCCCGAGGTAAGTCAGATTGTGACAAATTACTCCCAGTTCTCTTTCCCTTCGACGGCAACTCTCATTTTTAGTATTTCAATTTCCCCCCTCTAAAACAGTCACTGACTAAGAAAATCCTAGTAAAACATATCCCATTTATGAAGTTGTCTATCAAGTACAATTATTGTTGCCTGGTGAAGTCACATAGTTTATCCTCCATGGTGTTAAACGTATTATTTTTTAACTTAGAATCATCCTCTTGTGATTAGTAATGACAAGTGAGAGTTTCTGTAATATAAGATTGTTATTTGGATACATCTTTTCCAGAATTAAGTACGCTCTGGGCCTGCGCAACATCCTCTCTCTGGGAGAAGAAACTGCATCATTAGTATCAAGAAGCTTAAATTCGACCTTGCTGTAGATTCCTGATACAGTGTCTGAGAACTCAAACTCTGTTGTGTTCATTCTATGTAACATTGAAGTTTGTCCGAAATCGGACCATTATTCTGAGTGGCCGTTAGCTCCTGTAAATAATCCATTCACTTTATGTAATTTACTTGTTTTTTGCTGAAACTAGTGTTCCAGTAAGTTTGCTGAATTCATTCCTGTGGTTATGAATAAACTTTTATTCTTTGTTAATGAGTAGCCTATTAACTGGCAACCTGATCTATTCACTATCTGTCCATTAGAGGTAAGTTTAGCTTTAATTGACAGAATTACGTGGGTCTTAGGTAAAGCAAGGCAATATAAATCAAAGTAAATAATAATTAAACTCATTAGTCGAAGTGCCCACGTAACAATGTCGATACCTTGCAACGATCTCTGTAATTAATCAATTAGCTTATGATAGGTATCCCAGTGATATAAAGAACTTGGAAAACTAAATATGAATTAATTCAAAGATAAAGTCATATCATATTAATTTCATGCGATATTCTCCCAAGAAAAGAAGCATACAGGCCAAGGCAAGTAATATTAATCTCATTCTTATATGAGAAAGATAAAGCAGATAGGAAAATGTGTAGTAAATGAACGTGTTTACAATTTACGAATGGGAAAAGTCAGAAACTGCGTAAGTTGAAATATCTCACAGTTCAGGCAGGCCGCATTCCAGTCAAGGTCGCAGTGAGTTACGGAGTCAGATTTAATATTTTGTTATTTGCCGGCAAATGAGCAATGCATGATATTAAATTTTTTAACTAGTTAGCTATTGCACGACTAATTGGGAGGGTTTGTGCCTAGCGCTTCTCTCGTAAGGTAGAGCGGACAATTTTATATAAGTCACTAGGTTATTATCACAAAGCAACCGTGTCAGTCCTAGAGAGAAGGCCACCAATTGAGCATCACGAAGAGAATTACTTTCCCCCGAGCGAAATCATATTAAATTTCTTTTCCATTAATATCGTAGATAACTGTATCAGTGTTTAATTTCATAATTTGCCTTTTACATTAACGTAAATCAGGCCAGTAAGGACGTCACGTGTCCACCCCTTTGTATCGTGAAGGGCCCCACAGTAAGTATGGTTGACATCTGTAGGAATTAATTGCGACGCCGAAAAAAAAAAAAGAGAATTCATACCAAATTCGTTTTCCGTCTTTATAACGTAAAATAACCCGCATTTGAGGTATTTTAAGTTAAATCTTGCATTCTCTCATAAACTTCATTCGTTTTGTAAGAGGAATTCAAGTGTTTTGTTCTTTTGCATTGTAATAACATAGCGAAGAAAGGTGGGAGATTTCTATTCCTCCGCCAGTCGGTGTCCCCCCTCTCTTCCCCAACAACTTGCTCCCAGTAGAGCCGTTTTTTTTTTTGCCATCAACTCTGGGTGGTAATGTGATTCGTCCACCATCTTGAAGAGGTTGCCCGTGACCCCGTAGCCGCCATCTTAAATCGTTGGTTTTTTTAAACAAGAAGGTTGTTGTGAACTCCCCTGTGTGACGTCATGAGCATACGTCTCTCTCAATCAAAAATTATACATTCATATGCACTGACGAATTATGGTGCGCAGCGCACTACCGTACTCACAAATCTTTATAATAAATACTTCAATAAAAACAAGGGAAAACTAGATGCATATAATTTTATGTAAAGCGTTTAAAGAAAAAAAAAAGTTAGGCAATTAGTCAGGGATATAAAAAGCTATGAATTATAAAGGAAGTTCCTACACAAATATACATCTTAACAGGAAATTAAATAAAGAGAAAATAAAAAAGAAACTCGAGATAATTTAACAACACTTACCAGTACAAGAATTAAAGAATATTACCAAGAATTACTAAGAGTATGTTATAATCAGGCACGCTAATATTGGCAGACAACCCATTACCTAACATAGCCAAATTAATCAGAGTATTCCAGATAAGAAAACCTGCTAGTATTAATTTAAATTTTCCTTCTTTTCTCTCATTTTTCACGCAGTGCAAGCTTTGCTTACACACTTGTGTGTCAGGACTTGCTTCATTTTCTTTTTCTTCTCGCTTTCCTTCACTTTCTTAAGCGTTCAGGTAACTGAGTGTATTTGCACCATCCTCAGAGAAGGAACAGGCCGAAAGAGAAAAAACAAAAGTCTGTCCCACAAATAGCTGAGGATAAGTAAAGAATTAATCACAGTTTTTGAAAACTGTCCACCACGAGTGTGGTCTGTTTATCCAGACTTAAGCATAAAAGCCTTCCTCCCTCCACATGAAAGGAAAGAGCAGCTAGTACTAGGAACTAGTCACCCACGAGTGGCAAAGCAACCAAAATTGATTCTTCTTTCCACAGTGCCACTAAACTGAGGCAATGTCATAACCAATTGCTTATCTTTTTTTCCTACTTATTAATTATGCTCTGCTTGGGCAGAGCGCATTTCCCCTTCGTACAATTAGTTGCACTCCAAAAGAGTGTTGATTCCTAGGAATGCACTGGCACCAGAGTGCCACCAAAGATAAAAGGTCCTGTGTGACTAAGCTACACCTATACCCCGAGATACAGAGTGCCATAAGTGTGACCTTTGCACGGCACACTCAGTCAAAGTGCCACATTATTGAAAAGGTACCACATCACTGAAGTGTCACTCAAATCTGAGGGACACTTCCCTAATTCACAAGTAATTCCACTCATCCCAAGCAGAGAATCTGACCCATCATAACCTACCAGAGCCATGGCAACAGAACATTACAGTTCTTATCATGGGACAAGAATTCACCAAGTGGGTAAAAGAACATCTGGATGACTTGGCCAAGCAAGAGAGGGAAGAAAGAGCAGAACAGAGAAAGTATGAAGATACAAGAGAAGAGAAGAAAAGACAGCATGAATTAGACCTCAGGGAAAGCTAACTTGCTCTCAAGGAGAATGGGCTAGCTCTCAAGAAAAGTGAGCTAGCTCTCAAGGAGAAGGATCTCGAGCTGGAGAGGGCAAGAAAGGAAAGTGCTGAAGCTATGGCTACCCAACAAGCCTTCAACCTCACACCTGCTCCACCAAATGCTCCCATATCAAGCATTAATTCCCTAGTCCCCAAGTGGACTGAGGAAGAGCCAGAAGCATGGTTGGAGGAAATAGAGACTCTCTTTGAAAACCACACCACCAAGACAGAATGGCCCCACATGGAAGGTAAAGCTCAAAGCTTAAGCCCTCCACTCACTGGAGAAGAGTCAAAGAGGCAACATGGCAGACATTAATGTTGGGTCATAACAAAACACTAATAACCCTGGAGAAATGGAGACAGCAGTCCCTTGCCAAGTAATTGGCTGGTCCTGGAGAATGGGCCTGACAAGACCCAGTCTGTTACATGCTGGTTGGAGGAACCATTCGAGACCTCAATCGGACCATGCTGGAGGATCTTTTCCAATGTGTGCCTGGGCACCATCAAGACCCACCACACTTATGAAAGCCTGTTGGCTGACTCCTGGAAACCTACAACCAGTCCCACAGCACATCTCAACGCCTGCCAACTTGCCAAGCACATGGAAGGTAAACCAGAACTAAGGCAGTCACTGTAGCCTGATCCAAATCATGTCCCAGCCGCAAGTTCCCAGCCACAACTTAATAACTTAATACCTCATTGTCTGTGGCTGGGCCACAGATGACACTTCACCCAGAGTGGCTGGATACCCAGTTCTTCTAGGTGGCACCCCTTTTTGGCTCTAGCCTGGCCGTGACCCTACTGGTTATAGTAGACACTGCAGCTGATGTTACCCTGGTTGACAGGCCCCAAGTGGGAGATGAAATGGGTAGAGGCCCACACTAAAACCATTCCCACAGTCAAGCTCCAGGTCCCGACACCTTGGGGCATGCTACCTCACCTCCTTGGCATAGTGAGTGGAATCAGGCCCGGAGTGGAATTCCTGTTGGGTCGGGACTTCCTCTGGGGAAGCTCTTCCCCAATGCCACTTTGCAGCCACGTTACCTCAGCAATGGAGGCCTCGACTGTAGGATCACCAAACAAGAGCACAGCCACTTTGAATGCCATGCCAACAAACCAAGAAAATATGCCTTCCACCAGCTGAAGCAGCCAGCAGAGGGGGCACATGCAGTGCAATCCCAAGCCTAATCCTCCCTCTCCATGAAAGGACAGCCAGCAACAAAGTCCTCCCTCTGCATGAAAGGACACTACAGGGAAGCAGTACCGTTATAGAGCATGCAAGGAGACAGACCACTCCACTTATTGGGAGGGTTGCCCAAATAAGCAATGCCCAGTGGATGCCCCAAATCAAGAATCTCCAAGTGGTTCCAGCCTCCAGCTGGACAGGATTCTCTGTCTCAGCCCAACTCAAGCCATCTGTGAGGTATTGCACCTCCAGAACCCTCGTCATGCATGCCTGACTATCAATCTCTACCAGTGCCACATGTGAGCCCTGAGCAGTGCTACACTCCATTTGTCTCGGACGTTGCAGGTCCAGATCATGAGACAGAGCCTCCTACGGGAGATCCATGGACCCTCAGAGCATTGATTTTAGCAACATGTGAGCCTCCGGCACCCGAAACTTCTTCCTCACCAAATCCATCCCCAGAGGATGAACCTTTGGTGGATCAAACTGCTACACCTTCTCTGGGAGACCAGGAACTAGCCTCCTCGGACACAGAGGTTGAGACCACTCTTGCTTTGGTTGTCACAGCAGCCAGAGTAGGGATCCCTCCAGTAAGCCTCTGAGGTTACCCCTGACTTCGTGCCCGCTAGCCCTTCTGGTCTTTCCTCAGAGTCAGTGACCACGTCACCTCCTAGGACTGTCATAGATAGACCATGGAGGAACCTGAAGAAGAAGAGGAAAGGGGGGGAAGAGAGCTGAGTAGTTGCAAGAGCCACAAGCTCGCCCTGTCACTTGTGCATCCTTGGCACAGTGCCTTTCCATCTCAGAGTGATCCTGGCACCTGCCCAGAGGAGGTAGCCGGCATGATCTCTGCCTTAGTAACAACCTAGACCAGATTCCATAAGTAGTCATAGTAACTGTGATGTAAATCTTGCAATGAATAGAAATAACTGATTAAGTAAACCTGTTAAGCCAGTAATCATAACTATGGTGAATAGAGCTATTGGGCTCATGACACACATGGCATTTTAAAGGACCCCAAGGTACGACTGGACTGACTATAATTGTACGTTCTGGTGTAAGAAACTGTATGCTTGTAAGAATATTGTAATTTAGCTAGTTCATTGTCTTGTAAGTTGGTGTTATGGCAGTGTTTCACTAGGTTATGTCAGAAAAGATACACCTGAATGAATGTACTGTGTGTCTAAAAATATCTTACAATCATCAGAGATAGCACAAAAAAAATCCGTAGACAGCTCTAAGTAGTGTTAGGATTCTGTAGAAAGTAAATGATTAAAGCTTGTATCCCATTCTAAAGTCAGGTAGATCCTTAGCTAGTCACATTGCAAGGGCGAAATCTGTTCAGGGGAAAAGAGTAAAGTAATCAAGGTAGTGAAGGCCTTTTTATGGGGGGAAGCTATTATAAATAATATCTGTTTGACCCCTCTTCCTTGTTTTAATTGGATATAAAACATTTATCTTTGTCAAAGGGATAAAAATTTGAGTTCAGAGGAATATAAGAAGGGATAGGTTTTGCTAGAACAGACCTTAGATAGATTGTACCTTAAGCTTGCTTTTCTGTGACCTTTGTGTCCCAAAGGCGGAATGCAGAACCTGCCAAGGAAACTAATACAGGGAGGAATTTGAAAACAGCCTTTCCCTTTTGCAACCCTTTTTTGTGTTTCATTTTTTCCTCTTAAACAGTTACAACCCATATCCCATTTATGGCATCTACAGACTCTGATCTGAGCTGAGACCTCATCGAGGCAAGACACATCTCGGCCGGCCCATCAGCCCACCTTTGTCTCTCTGTCCCACTCCGAATGCAAGGGAGAAAATTGTTACTCCAAACTGACCAAGAAACTAATACATCTGATCATTGTATTACCTCCCCCTTAGAGGTAAGTCAGATTGTGAAAATTACTCCCAGTTCTCTAATATTCCTTAATTTGAAATCCACGCTACCCAGGCAATATCCCTAGTGTAGCAGATATTAAGCGATATTTGTAGCTCTTCATGATCGTATAAATCACCATATATATATATATATATATATATATACATACACACACACACACACACACACACATAGTCATGAGAGCATATATATATATATATATATATATATATATATATATATATATATATATATATATATATATATATATATATATATATATATATATATATATATATATATATATATATATATATATATATATATATATATATATATATATATATATATATATATATATATATATATATATATATATATATATATATATATATATATATATATATATATATATATATATATATATATATATTATATATATATATATATATATATATATATATATATATATATATATATATATATATATATATATATATATATATATATATATATGAGTAGCTCTTCCCTTTGACTGCACAGTCTCATTTTTTCAATAATCCCCATTTCATAGAATGGCTGTGTTTGTGAGACTAAACAGTACTCTTTAAAGCTTTTTTCTTTTAGATTTTCGTGATGGAGATCAGGTGCATTCTTCAAAAGTTCTTCCCAAGCGCTTCGAATATTACAGTCATCAAAAATCGCTCGTGAAACATGAGTTAAAGTTTTGGCTGTTATCATGATTAAACATCGGTGGCTAATTTATAATGAATTTAGAATGGATATTTGGATGACCACTGGTAAACCATACCAATTAAAAGAACAAAGCCATCGTTTTAGGAGATTTCTCCTAGTTGAGGATACAGGATCTGCATGGCTCATCTTAATACCATACCTAAACTAAAAGAATTTTCTTCTTGTATTCCCTTTATGTGTTTTCAGGTGCTTAAACTGAATAAGTGTTATTATCATGCGATTATATTGATGATACTTTCTGCTAATGTTACAGCACTGGTATCGCACTTGCAAAGTCCTTGCATTCATTTTTTCCTGATCCCAGTTATCAGCTCATGTGACTGTGTGCGTGTGTGTGTGTGTGCGTTTTACGTGACATTTGTTAATTTCACTGCCATTTACATTCGTTTTTTTTCTTATAGTGATGGACAACTTTCGCTAAATCATTTTATAAATAAAAAAAAAAACATGAGAGCCACTAAGCGTTGTTTAGCCTAACCAAAGCAAACTACTAGGAAAGTCTCCCAAGAGAGATTCTCTCAGTCAGTCAGCATATCCGTCGAGGGGGGAGCCTTACTTTCCACCAAAGATATACATTACTGTATTACGAAAATTGCCTTCTTTTTTGACACAAAGAGAGAATATTCCCATGTTTTCTCTAAATACAATTTCCCCCTATCCTCTCTCGGCGAAAATAGAGGATGGCGGAGAAATGAATTGTCTGTGTTTTCTCTTTATTTAAATGCTTAGGGGTCGCCCCAAAATTCCCTGACGGCACTGGCCATGCGAGAGGAAGCGTGTTTTCACAAGACGGTTTACTGTCCTTCTCTCTCATTTTTTTTTTTTTTTACTTTGTATTATTTTTAGACAGTTTCCGTTTGTTGAAATTGCAGTAGCAAATAAAGAGTAAACACATTCTGTTGGGGCTGTTTTTAATAATATATAACTACATGAAACGAATTTAATAGAGTCTTGAAGAAGTCCCCTGCACAAAAAAATGGTTGATAACAGACTGGCGTAGGCAGTTTTATAAAGAATACATCAGGTAACAAATGCACTTTCCTTTCTTTGCTTTTCAAATAGACTTTTCACAGTATGTTTATATGATATATATATATATATATATATATATATATATATATATATATATATATATATATATATATATATATATATATATATATATATATATATATATATATATATATATATATATATTGTCACGATGCGTATCAAGTACCTGGTTATTACACAACTAATCTCAAGATTCAAAAATATACCTCACTTCAGCCAGATACCTGAACTCTCATAACATTAATTATTACGACTGAGTACTCTAAAGGTAACAGTGATCCCTTAAGAAAAAACTTATTTATTACTTGAAAAATCAAACTAAGTCTATCAGAATATGTGTGAGGTATAAAAAATTGAACTAGAAATATTCTAGTGTAGAAGGGCATCACTCCATCAAAAAACTCTAACTGTTTCCCTGGTCTTAATTCACTTTAGCAAAACTAAAAGAACAAAACATGTTTATCACTTTGCCTTATGCGCACACAATCAATCCTATTCACTGATGATCAATAAATGAAACACTGTTTTTCTAAAAATGTTAAATACAAAAATTTATTTTTAAATTCAAAGTTTATAATTAAAATTCACGATTAATTAGAATTCATAATCTGAAAAATTTATTATTACTTGAAAATAACACAACACTTAATTAATTCTTGAATTAAATTATGAAAAAAAACTAATTCACAAAAACTTTATCAGGAATTTAAATTAATCAAGCAAAATTTAAACTATCAAGAATTACTCAAGATTTAAAAAGAAAATCGTAAATGAAATATTAAATTAAATATGCAATGCTAAATTACCAAGAAATATTTAAAATGCTATGTAAATAAATGTTACATCACAAACACAAAAAATTTGAAAATATAAAGAGATAGTAAATGGAAAAACACAAAAAATACACATGAGATTTATCAATAATGATTCCACTCGTTCAATATTTCCTAACTTATCATACCATGGTATTAATAAGTAAAATTCATGTTACCTTACACGAACTTGTGAAAACCTCTGTAAATCCCTTGCTGCAGCTGCGTTACCACAATACACACTTTTTTACCAGGCACCGTTACAAACTAAATCACTTTACTAAATTCAGATCTCAAAAGTTAATGCTAATACGTGACCACAAAACACTACGTTAAAAGTAATCTCTTTCTAAGAACGAGAGAGAAAGAGAGAACCAAATCAACTGGTCTCAGAAATCAGAATGAAACAAATTTTAGAATTCCAGTAACACGTGAAACAATTACTTGATGTCATTAAAGCATTTTGGGTACGAGATACAAAAGTTCTAGAAGCAGGGAGGTGACGTCATTAAAGCATTTTGGGTGCGAGATACAATGGAGAAGCTTCTAGAAGGAAAATGACGTCATCCCAGCAAAACGTTTTGAACGCAATCTTACAAAACATGGCGTAATTGATCAAGACACGTATTCTTTCTCTCAAAGTGGCGTACGTGACTCGAACATGTAACAACATGAAATCACTCGTCTCGAGCCCATATGGGATGAATCGGCATTTGTTTTCCAAACCTGTCATCACTAACTCAAAACAAAGCGCTCTCTCTTATCTCAACTGATGACAATTGAAATGAAACAAGTCTTTGCCGAACACACACATGTTCACATACTATGCTTTTATCAAGAAAGATATTCATTCTAAACTACGTTACTATTAAAATTATATTACCAATTCTAAATTATGCTATTAAGTTATTCAATCATTAGTTCTTTTGAGATCTGATGCTAAACTAAATATGACACTTCAACAATCATTATCATTACACATAACACATGAAAAAAGTAAATATGTCAAAATTAAAGGAGGATATACGTATTACAAGGCAACATCATGAATATATATATATATATATATATATATATATATATATATATATATATATATATATATATATATATATATATATATATATATTGTTATGGGCCCAAGCCCATCAAACATACACAAGTCTGTTAAAATACAATTAAAGTCACTAACGACCAAGTCCACAATAGGTGGAATGGCTGCAACAAGAGTGTACAGAGATGGAATCAAGGAGGATAAAGAAAAACTGAAAATAAAACCTTAATATTTAATACAAACTTTTAGAAAGAAATAACCACTGAGCCTCTTACAAAATACATTAAATAAACACAAAAATCAACCACACACTGAAAACATCGAATAACAAACACACTTACACCAAATTAAGACAGACGATACAATTACACTTTAAAGAGAGGGCCCTGAAAGTAATAGAATGTCGAAAAGTCAGAATAACCTAACTTATTACACACTAAATATTTATCACTAACGAAAAATAAATTGCTTCCCTTAAGTGAGCTCGCAGACTGAAGAATGAATCACTTTAATGTCGCAAGACAATCAATGGACACGGTCGTCCGACAGGTAATCACACCTTACCAGTTGGCAGAGAGGTCCCCTTGGCAAAATAACTGAACCAAGGGCGCAGACTGAAGAGTAAATCACTTTAACGTCGTAAGATGATCAACGGACACGGCCGTCCGACAGGTAATCACACTTTACCAGTTGGCAGAGAGGTCCCCTTGGCAAAATAACTGAACCAAGGGTGCAGACTGAAGAGTAAATCAATTTCTCAAAGGAGGTCAGCAGCAGCAACTGGAGAAAGGCAGGTCTCGTAATCCCAAAATAAGTCAAGCCCTCACAATGTTAATGGTCCAGAAACGACTGACTCAGTCCTGGCAAGACAGCGCCGAATACAGCTCCGGATGAGAAGCCAACACCACACGTGAAAATAAAACAAGCTCATTGTAATTAAAACTATACAAAAGTCAGAAATGTTGGGGAGGAGGAAACAGGGTCATTACATTCCAAAAAACAAATTAATTACTTAAACAAAGTGACTTATTCAAAACAAATTAATTTATGTTAAATTAAACACATACTATATATATAATATATATATATATATATATATATATATATATATATATATATATATATATATATATATATATATATATATATATATAAATATATATACTGTATATATATATATATATGTGTGTGTGTGTGTGTGTGTGTGTGTGTGTGTATGTGTGTATATAGTATATGTTGAACTACACACTGTTAGGTCTAAGGAATATCTCATTCATTTTACCATTCCTTAAAGGTAACTCGCTAAACCATAAATTTTTTTTTCTCTAGAGGGACAAGGCAATGCAATCACTTACTTCACTTATAGACATGCAACCAATGTAAATTTATC
>NC_089747.1:68485904-68490904 GCF_040412425.1 Macrobrachium rosenbergii | reverse complement strand
TATTCCCCCTGAAATTATACAACTATCTGCATCTGCTAACCAATGAATTACAGTGTAGGATTCAAGTCTACTTTTGTCAGGATTTGAATCATCCACCTGTCCACAGAAGCGTGTGGCTGTTGTTTTTACTGCCGCTTGATTCATATTGCGAAATTGTAAGGTGCGAGTATTATTAGTATTATTAGTATTGTTACTATTATTATTACTGTTAGTAGTATTAGAATGATTAACGCTACTTTGGTTCTGGTTAGTTGTGTTATTGTTGTTAGTATTTCCTTGCACTACAGCAGAGTGGGAATTTAGTCTTGAAATTCAGCTACGTCTAATTGTCAACGGTCTTAAATAGTATTGTGAATGTCTAACGGTGTTCAGTAATTCATCAAACACTTTGCATGGCCACACAAAAAACTATTCAACCAGAGTACATCAATTACATAAAAAAATTTGTTATACTGTACCAAAAGTGCACAAGTAAAACCTCCTTCAATACACAAAAGAAATTCTTATATGAAACTGGGCATCATATCATCAAAAATTCATCACAATGAGCACACAAATTTATATATAACTCTCAATTATTCATCACCAACCGTGTGAGAAAAAAAATAACTAATTCCCTATCTAAATTATTTACTAAATAATTAATTATCATAGAGAGAGTAATACTGGTATTTATGCAAAAGGAATTTTATTCACTAGAAAGAGTTTTCTTAATTTTCAGTCTTATAGAAAGATGTAAAAAAAAAATAATCTTCACTTATTCACACATTAAGAGAGAGTGAATAGTAATTTCATTGCTTGCTGACTTACTGTGGTTGTTTTTGTGACACTTCTAAATTGTTGTATTTTCTCTGTGAGTCTTTCGCCGCCTTAGCCTTGTAAAAATTCTCTGCATCTGCGCTGTTTCCCAATCACTTGGTGAAATTTCGCAAACACTTTGCTTATTATGATTGCTGGGGTCTGGCTCAATTTGTTGACGGTAACAGTTCTAAATGTGTTTTTGTTTCTTCGGAATGCACAATACTGTTTTTATTCACACTGGATCTCGACTCTCTTGTAGGATTCTATTTCTTCATATAACGTTTGCTCGCTGCCAAAAAATCTAAGTTCGTTTTGTAGAATTTTGTTTCACTGTAACTTAAATAATTGCACTGATAATTTCATTAATGTTCGTTTGTTTTGTCTCGCCTTCTGGATCCTACCACTGCTACCAAATGTAATGCCTTTCTCTTTTGTTGTAAGTTTTAGTCTCTCACTTCTTACCTTGTTATTCTTCTATGTGTCCACAGCGCCTCACTTTCTGCAACTTGTATATTCTTGAAGATAAATTATTTTAAATATTGATATCTCTCAGGAAGGCATATAGAGACAAGTTCTATAATTTCTTCACTTTAATAAAGAACTTAGTACTATAAAGATCAGTACAAAATTGACAGGTTACTGTGGTATAGACGAAATCACTCTGGAGTAATTAACTTGACTCAGTCTATATGGGAAACATGAAAGCGAGGGGAGAGTTCAAATCTGCTGCTCTCCTGTCGCTCCAGACTGTTGAACCCCTGGATTTCTTGTTATCTGCAATCTCCACCTCCTTCTTTGCTACGGCAGTCCTATCGGAATGGGTTTATCTGCAAATCAGTGACTCCCCTTCAAATAGTTGATTGGAAAGGGCTGTAGTGGGCGTGATTCAAATCTCTCCTTAGAGGACTTGATTGGGGGTGATCTTAGGGGGGTGTGAGAAAAACCCCTCCATAGCATGTTTGATTGGAGGGTGTTGAAGTACATCACTTTGTCCAGGCCCCAATTTCCTAGAATTTCCATGAAAATGCCTCTATTGAAAGCGGGGTTACAGAGCTGCCTGCTCTAAGCTTTTTGGCTGTGCTGACTCATGATTTGGTTAACTTAATTGCGAGGCCACTACTTCCCATTTTTATGAACAGTTTTATGGCTTTAGACGCAATATACATGCTCACTGTTTTTGAGTTCATGGCAAAGTCCTACCTCAGTCAGCGTATTTGAATCCACTATAATAACAACAGCTTTTAGGCGTTATCAGACTGTTCACTCTCCTCTCGTTTTATCCTAACGTCTCTCTCTTTCTTCTCTCTCTCTCTCTACTCTCTCATCTCTCTCTCTCTCTCTCTCTCTCTCTCTCCTCTCTCTTTGGTTTTTTACTTTTTAGAATTTTCTATATTTGTCTTTCTCTCTCTCTTTTCTACCTACTTTCTCTAATTGCTCGGGATATATATATATATATATATATATATATATGGCCTATATATTTGATATAAATCGTATATATATATATCAGCCCCATGCTCAACCATCCCTATATACTGGAGCAGGATATATGTATAGAATTTATATATATATATTAAATGTGCCATCAAACCGTACTATGATATATATATATATATGATATATATATGCATATATATATGATATATATATATAAATATCATATGATTGAGCATATATACATCCTATTGAAATGCAATATATATATCTATATATATATTTATGATATATATATATTATATATATATATTTGTATATATCTATATATATATATATATATATATATATATATATTGTTCCAGATATATATGGTATATATATATATATATATATATATATATATATATGGATATATATATTTTATATGTTTATAATAATATATCATATATATATACTATATATATATATATATATATGATATATATATATATATATATATATATCTATATATCAGGTATATTATATGTTGTATATATATATATATATATATATATTAAACTCCTGTATAATGACATCCCACCATATCTTATATATATATATATATATATATATATATATATATATATATATATATATATATATATATATATATATATATATATATATTTATATAGAATATATATACTTATACATATATATGGTATATATATATACATGATATATATATTGCTATCTATATATATGGTCTTATATATATATATATATATTTATATATTGTATAAATATATATATACATACAATCATATTTTGCTGCAAATTTCCTGAGAGTGGCCTCTATGCCATCACCTTCATCCAGCCTTACTTGGTATTATCTGGCGTTGGAGAATTGTCACCGAACATGGGAATTTACTGCCAGTGAAAATGAATTGATCATGGTCGACACGAACCCGTGATGAAAACACTATTTGTCCTTCTGACTCCAGTGGACGTTTAACCATTGAGCCATCAAGAGAGGTATAAGTCTTTTGCCGAGATTTGTACTGCTTTGATTAAGGCCGTGGGGTTAAATGTACCACCTCGGCAATGACCCATTCCGCCATGACAGTTCATTGGTACGTTTGGAACACGCAGCTCTTATTAGAAATTTTATCACAAGGTGATTTATATACAATCATGAAGCTACTAATGTCGCTTGGCATATCGAAATTCACGCTACCTCGGTATATTTCCGTTGAGAATTGTCACTAAGGCAAATTTATATAAGTGATAAGACTGAATTAGAATCGTTAGGACACGAACCCATGACGAAAACCAGTATTCAGCGACTCCAGTGGACGTTTAACCACTGAGCCATCAAAATTGATGAATTGAATAGAGTCATTTGCCGAGATGTCGTACTGCTTTTACCCGTCGTGAACCTATTATTTCTCATTAAATGTATTGTTTTACTCGGCAATGACCCACCTCCGCCATGACAGTTCATTGGTAAACTGTTTGGAACACGCAGCTTTTATTATGAAATTTTTATCAGCACCGTGATTTATATACAATCATGAAGCTAAAAATTAGCCAATATCGAAATTCACGCTACCTCGGTATATCTCCGTTGGAGAATTTTGCGTGGCCAGCGCCCGAAGAGGGAATTTATATAAGTTGATAAATGAATTGGAATTGTTTCGGGACACGAACCCGTGATGAAAACCTATTCAGCGACCCCAGTGAATGTTTAACCATTGAGTCATCAAAGAGGTATAAGTCTTTGCCGAGATGTCCCTACTGCTTTACCCTTACGTGACGTTACGAAATGTACTAGCCTCGGCAATGACCCACCTCCGCCATGACAGTTCATTGGTACGTTTGGAACACCCAGCTCTTATTATGAAATTTTTATCACACCGTGATTTATATACAATCATGAAGCTACAAATGTATATATATATATATATCGAAATTCACTCTACCTCGGTATATCTCCGTTGGAGAATTGTCGCCGAAGAGGAATTTATATAAGTGATAAATGAATTGGAATCGTCGGGACACGAACCCGTGACGAATACCTATTCAATGCGATTCCAAGTGGACGTTTTTTCATTGAGCCATCAAGAGAGGTATAAATTGTCTTTTGCCGAGATGTCGTTACTGCTTTTCAACGTCGTGAGCTTAAATGTACTAGAGTGATAAACAATGACCCACCTTCGCCATGACAGTTCATTGGTTGCGTTTGGAATACGCAGCTCTTATTATGAATTTTTTATCAACCGTGATTTTTATATTACAATCATGAAGCTACAAATGTCGCTTAATTATCGAAATTCACGCTACCAATATATCTCCGTTGGAGAATTGTCTACTTTTTGTCAGGAATTTATATAAGTGATAAATGAACTGGAATAGTCTGGACACGAACCCGTTGACGAAAACCTATTCAGCGACTCCAGTGGACGTTTAACCATTGAGCCATCAAATAGAAGTATAAGTCTTTTGCCGAGATGTTATTGTTGTATTTTTACCCAACGTGAGCGGGGAAATGTACTAAATTCAGCAATGACCCACCTCCCGCCATGACAGTTCATTGTCTAACGTTTGGTAATACGCAAACTCTTATTATGAATTTTTATCAACCGTGATTTATATAAAATCATGAAGCTACAAAAAGTGCAAAAGCAAAACCTCCTAATATCCCAAAAGAAATTCATATGAAACTCGGTATATCTCCGTTGAGAGAATTATAACTCAATTATTCATCACCAACCGTGAGAAAA
>NC_089747.1:68463404-68480904 GCF_040412425.1 Macrobrachium rosenbergii | reverse complement strand
CATTGCAAAGGTTTGCATTGTCTTCTCTATAACCACACCAATTCCACAGATATCATCATAATGTCACCACAGTGTCACCACAGGCATCTTATTCTGCCAGTTTCTAAGAGATTGGAACACTCAAAGCTACGTCTGGACGATCTCGCTCTAGCTTCGATAATGAACGATCAGACTTACTTTTGGGCAGAATTAGACACAAAATCTATATTTTCTAACGCACAAACTTATGTACTCGCATATCAACTCGGTCGTCTGTTTCACATACCAGAGCCAATATTGTGTGTTCATCCAGCCAAACAGCTGAAGTAACCAAACTATTTGCTGAATGAAATGATTTTGCTACTGATCGCTTGACCTAGTACCATCTTGTAGCTATCTCTCTTTCATCACATCTTATAGTATGGCAGTTATGAATTGGATATATTTCCCTTAAATAGTGCTCGGCCACCCCATAAGAGCGTCTCGCTCTCTTAATGGCAAACTAAAATAAAAACATATGTATAAAACATAACAAATAGAGCTATGCTTAATTAGCAATGTCTACTGCACTGCAGTTTTAAGTACTGCTCTCATGAAGTACTTGCAAAGTCACTGGGGCCATTTTCTTGGAGCCCTTGCATGTAGTCTTACAAGCACAAATAAGATTTACTATCCCCACAATAAGAATTATCAGTAAAATAGCCACTAAAACTATCAAAATAGCTGGCATAATATATTGCTGATACTCGACCATCAACGGATCATCGTCTTCTTCTAACGATGGAACAGTTACCGGTACCACTGTTGTAGGCACTGGAACTACATCATGATCGTTACGCATATGATGCATGAATATCTTCTCGAACTGTTGAACACAGCACGGCTAATTACGAGGAAGTCTGTTGATACCACACGACACGAGGCGTCAAACAGCTTAGATCCTGAAGAATGAATGACGTCGACTTGTTACCCTGGCACATCGTCGTAACAGGACATTCTTTGCAGTATACACTGACAGTAAGAGTTCTGGTGGAGATTATGTGGTATTCAAGTGAAACTGTATAAAGTCACATTCTGTCGGTGTCTGTCTATGAACCAACAATAATTCACAACCACCCACAGATACAACTCGCAACTGGAAAACATTACTGTCACACTCATACTTCTCCCTAACCAAGGTACAACCTGTCTTATAATCAACTCCCGAACCTTGATATTGATCTCCTAAAATGAACATGGTCTCTAATCCATCCCATGTCACAATTAAGTCTCCAAAAGCACTCGGAAAAGGTCTAATAACAAAACTAAGAAAAGGCTTCATGGTACTGACAGGAACGTATACTATTAATCCCCGATCAGACAATCTCACTCTCAAAACATTATAATATAAATACAAATCTCCTCCAGTGAATAATACTTTCAACCCATGTAGATAAGCGGAATTCCTTAGAACGTTTTTCTAAGTATCCTAAAGGTAATATATCACAATACACATGACCATCTGCTGCAGCAATAATTGCTTTTATTTGCATTTGCACTTCTATCCTTAGAGAATCAGTTTCTTTCTCAATAAAAGAAAAGTATGTTGGATCATAAGTGCTATTTTCACATCAAGATCTTCTTTCAAACCTTCTACTGTAACTAACAAATCATTCAAAGAATGTCTAATTGTTTCAAAACCACTTCTCAATTTCTCATTACTTTCTTGCAACTGATTTAACTGTTTCCCAAGCTACTAGGTCTCTTTGAACTTCTGCTACTTTGACTAAACTTCCGATAGAAAACTGTCGCAATCAAACCAATACCTAGAAGAACTAAAGGTGCTGCTCTTTTTACTTCTCCTTTTTCTACTGAAGGTGAATTTCCTGGAGTAACGTCAGGAATCCATTCTAACGTTTTATCTATCCCTTTATCAACTCTATCTAATGTTATTCTTATTTCTCTCATTAATCTATTTAAAGAGACTGGCAAAGTTCTCTTATTTTCTACTTCATCTAGCATCTTTCTCATTTGGTGTAACCTATTCTTGGAATCATTCAATTCCTCTCTGGCTGATCCTATATTGTCGAATTCCACACTTATGGTCACTTGGTCCGAAGCTAACCAGACTTCATGATCTTCTTCAACCACTACACCTGGTCCTAAACGAACTTCTTGTGACCCCTAGGTTACTGTACTCAACAGGATTATCACTAAGAACTTCAGCATCTAGAATGAACAAGAGACCAAAAAAAACAATAAATATCATATATATACAAATATTAACCCATTTATCCCTCTAATTATATACAAATGTTCCATTACATCCCAACTTTCTTTAAT
This sequence comes from Macrobrachium rosenbergii, assembly GCF_040412425.1. Classification (NCBI taxonomy): domain Eukaryota; kingdom Metazoa; phylum Arthropoda; class Malacostraca; order Decapoda; family Palaemonidae; genus Macrobrachium; species Macrobrachium rosenbergii. The sequence continues at coordinate 68,478,603 of NC_089747.1, read as the reverse complement.
TTTGAAATATGGGTCAATTTCGTCACACCAGTATTTACATCTTTTATTACAAATCTATTCCCTTTTTTTATCTCTACAATCTCAAAAGGTCCATGGAACTTTGGACTTAATTTATAATTCAGATCATTCTGAACATTCACTTTAACAAACACTCTATCACCCATGGAAATAGCTACTCCCCGATTTCGCGTTACTTTTCTCTACTATTGCGCGCGAACTAAGTTCAAGTTCTTTACTGATACGCAAAATCTTTCTCTCGCTGTATTTATCAACGAAGTAACCGTAACATCGCCCTTAACTTGCTCTGGTAACAAATCAAAAGGTCCTTTCAACTTGTACCCATACAAAGCTTCTGCTGGAGATATCTTAATTGTGTCATTCATCATAGTGTTGATACTATATCGCACTTCATCCAAAGATCTGTCCCAATGTGTATCGGAACCACCCACTGTCATGCGTAAAGCTTCGATTATTTTCCGATTCGCCCTCTCACATAACCCATTCGCTTCTGGTCTATATGGGATTATAGATACTTTCTTTATTCCCAGTAAATTAGCAAGACCGTCTAAAGTCTTAAATAAATTCCCTACCATTGTCTGTGAGCAGACATTCAGAACACCATATCTACAAATTATCCCCTTAAAGAATGCTATAGCTACTTCCTCAGCTGACTTGTATTTCAGTGGGAAAATCTCGACAAAACGAGTTAACTCGTCAACAACTACTAATAGATGTCTATATCCATAAGCAGATTCTGAGAAGTTACCCAGAATATCCATATGCACTCTCTGAAACGGCCTATTTGGTATGGGATATGAACCCAAACGACACGACACCGTCGTTGCCGGCTTATTCGCATTGCAAATAGCGCAATTCTTCACAAAGGCCTCTACTGCGGAAAACATATTTTTCCAAAAGAACTTTGACCTGACGTTTTCATACGTCTTGTCAACACCTAAATGAGGAGAACCAAATTTACAATGTACAATATCTAGAACTTGTGGTACTAGACTCTCTGGCACGATGATTTGTGTAATTTCACCCATGCTTAGACTACTTCGCAAGTTATACTTAACTTTCCTAACTAATAAATTATTCTCCAATTCTAGTCCAGAAAAAGGCAACTTATACCCTTTCTTCGGTGAAACTCCTCTGAGAAATGCCTTAGCATCTGATAGTAATTTATCTTCATCTTGCTTCTCTTCGAGCAAAGGTATGTCCCAAGTGACATTTTCACCAGTAACATAACACACAACGTTTCCCTCAACATCACGAACAACAATCTCTTCCGAGACTGCTGACACACTATTTCTCTCCGAAGTATGCACTATAGGAACGTGTATGTCCCCTACATGCGATATCTCAGAACTACTAGTATCCGAGACATGAGACACCAAATGTCTACTCTCGTCTTCCTCACAGGATTCGGTATGTACTCCCTCATCCTCAACCAGAAAATATCTGCTCAATGCATCTGCAACTACATTATGCTTACCTTCAATGTATTTGAGGCTTGCATCAAAATCTCTCAATGTCAAAAACCAACGTGCTCTCTTGGGCGATAAATTTGGCTTATTAAAAAGCACTAGCAACGGTTGATGATCTGTAAAATTCTCAACTTTATTTCCCAACAACAACATCTTGAAATGAACAAGGCTAGAGACGACTGCGAAAGCCCCCTTGTCCACCACGAACATCAGCCTTTCGTTACTACCACGCGTTTTGAACTTTCTGCTATAAAAAGCAATTGGGTGTAATTTTCCCTCAAATTTCTGCATCAAACATGCACCTATACCTTCCTGACTTGCGTCAGTCACCAAGGTGAACGGTTGACTAAAATCTGGAAACTTCAAAACAGGTGGATTCACTAAAGCATTCTTAAGCTTCTCAAAAGCTAATTGCTGACTATCACCCCAAACAAATTTAACGTCTTCTTGTAATAGATCTGTTAATGGAGATGCTATTGTAGAAAAATTCCGCACAAAACGGCGAAAGAAACCCGACATACCTAGGAATGAACGAATCTGCTTCCTGGTTTTGGGAACTGGAAAACTCACGATAGCCTTGACTTTGTCATCATTCACTCTGACTCCTTCTTTAGAGATAACATGTCCTAGATAGACAATTTCTTTCTTCAGAGACTCACATTTAGCGAATTTGACTTTTAATCCAGTGAACCGTAATCGCTTGAGGACTTCTTTTAACACCTTTAGATGTTCTTTGATTGTATCTGTGCATATGAGAATGTCATCCATGTACACAAATACCGACTTTCCTAATAAACTGTGAAGTACTGTGTTAACCAGCCTAGTAAATGTTATTGGGGACCCTTGTAATCCAAAAGGCATCCTATTAAACTCGTAATGTCCCTTTGGTATAGAAAATGCTGTAAATTTTCGACTATTCTCGCTAAGAGGAACTTGCAAAAACCCCTGCATAAGATCTATAGACAAATATATATTCTTGCCACCGATTTCAACAAACAAATCAGGCAAACAAGCTACAGGGTATCTATCTGGGCATGTCTTTTCGTTCAATTTACGAAAGTCTACGCATACTCTGATGCTACCGTCTTTCTTTGGGACCGCTAGTAAAGGAAAATTAAAAGGTGAGGAACTCGGCCTAATAATACCTTCCGACTCCCATTTCTGAACTTCTTTTTCTACTTCTTCTCTGATCTTAAAAGGAATTCGATACGCTGGAATATATATGGGATTTGTACCTTTCTCTAGGCGGATTGAATGTTCTAAAACATCTGTAACCCCTAGTTTATCTCCCTTCAAAGCAATAATATCTAAATATTCTTTCAACACTTTCTCTACTTTATCTGAATACTCGGAATAATCAGCTTTAGCCAAATGTTTGTGAAGAACTTGACTTCTGAATTGTAGCTCCTCGCCTGGAAACATATTACCGTCTCCACAAAAACTCACTATCTTATGTTCTTCCTTAAACTCTTCAAAATCAATTACATAAGTACCCTTGTGATATTTTTTCACTGAGTCTTGATAGCTTACTAATTCTACTGCAGTTACGCCTGCGACTGAAACTTCATTTACTGACACCGTACTCACAACGTCTTTGAATCTCTCGGTTCCCTCAACAACGCATACTTGAGAAGGAAAATTTTTCTCTTTCACCGACACTTTAATCAATGTAGGAACTCGCAGGTGCAATTCAATGTCTTCTAACAAAAATCCTTTGAAAGACTTTTGCGGAATGTCTTCATTCTCTAATGAATGTGTTACACATGTCGCAGTCTGCGTCTTGGGTTTCTCACAAGTTTTTTCCATGTGTCTATATGGAATGAAACAACCTGGCTCACCTATTGTAATCCCCTGAATTCCCGTAAGAATATTGATGTTATGTCGCATACAAGAAGGGTGTCCTAGCAAAACCATTTCACCTAAGGCTAATCCTTCTATGACCAAAAATGGTTCTACTAGTGTCTTTTCACCGATACAAAGCGTAAGAGATGACGAACCTAAGATATTCAATCTTCTCGCCTGTACATCACACACTGTCTCATTAGTTGGGACTAATTTACACTCTGGAAATTTCAGTGAAAAGATCAGCATCTATCAGGTTAACTGAGCTGCCAGAATCAATGAAGATAGAAATTTCAATGCCATTAGAAAAACCACGTACAATCGGCCTAGGTTCTGGTGACTCTAAGACCTGATTGCTCATTATCCTGTGTCCGTCTTCGAACTTATCTTGTGAAAATTCTGATGTTCGTTTGTGTACCTAGAACTTGCATCATGTGGAATTCTTCTGTCATATCTAGTAAAACTACCTTGTGTTTTCCCTGAATATTCTCTATTCTTTGTGGTTGGGCAAAATTTCCACCCATGGTCTGAAGATTTGCAAGCTGAACAATATCTCACTCTGCAATTTGACTTACTCTGTCCTACTTTATCACAGTTAAAACAACAAAACATATTTACTGATCTCTCTGAGGTTTTCTTCGATTCCACCCGCGCACATGCCTTCGCTCCTGCATCGTTTCCTAGATGTGAGGAATTTTCATTATTCTGTGGTTTTGAAACTGTTGCTGAAATTTTAGCACCTCCCTTCACAAAACTACTGTCCAGCGTCGGACATTTTGATAGATTTTTATTAATCTGTGCAAACAAAAAGGATTCATCTGTATCCTGATCAATTCTTTTATCTAAACTATCTCTAATTACATCGGGGACTGACGTTAAAAGGCAGGCAAAGTGTAGCTGTTTTTTAAAATTATCTAAGGAGATATTATTTCCATTTGCCCATGGAGAGTTTTTCATAGATTTCTTTAACTCACCTACTGCATCAAATAGGCGAGCACTGTACGCGATTAATGAATCGTTACCTTTCCTAGTTCTGATAAGCACTCGCAGATCCCGAACAATGCATTCGCGGTCGACCCCGCCATACGATGCTCATAAAAATTCCTGAAGGTCTTTCTAAGTTTTACACTTTCTGAACCCAAAATTGCGTGCTTGTTCTCCAATGTCCCCTTTGTCTAAGTCTAGAAAAGCTTTCGCTTCTGTTAAAGCTTCGGCACCATTTGTAATTTTCTTAGAATTCAGATAATTTTCTACTGATTCAATAAATGTTTCCACATTCTGAGTTAACTTCCCGTCAACTAGGCCCTTAAAATTTGTAATGCCTGCATTGAAGTTCATCAGCCTATGAGTCACAATTGATTGTGACGTACCTGCGTCCTGAGTCCATTCATTTTGTGAATAATCACATGCCCCGATCGTAATAACATGAAAAGAAAAAAAAGGAGGTGAAGCAAACACTCCTAATAAAAAAGAACAGAAAACGGAAGACTTGCCTTATCATTCGTGCTAACAGAAAACGGAACTCTGTGCGAGAATGGGAAGTCACCAACTCGAAGAAGAGACAGAAGATGATATCTTCGCTTAGAAATTGCAAAGCTCATCACACACTTAATTAACTCACAATCGCCACTATTCACACTTATTTGGGTGTTTTCTTAACCCCAAACTACTTTACATATCACCCAGATCTATTTTCACAATTCGCCACTCCCGAATACTTAAACAGAAAAAGAAATCACTATATCGATGCATAATTCTCAGAGTATAGTTCTCCTATCACTCGAGATCTCAACACTGATCATTCAGCTAAGCCTTGCAGCCAGCCAGTGCCCCGAGGCATAATGTTATCAATTAGCCTATTTCTAATTCCTATCCCTCTTTCGCTATCTTAACCTCAAACATCGCTGTTATCAATTAAACTTTTTAACCGCTGCCACCAAATTAATCTGTTATACCCCCTACAACAGATTCAGCATTTCGTGTAGAAATGTTTACGTAACGTGTCTTTGCGATCTATCGACAGGAAAGCATGGTGATTTCGACCCTGGTACCTCTCCCTGACACTCAGCCCACACAGACCCTCCCCTCTCTCACTCGCTCCCTTCTCCCTAGGACTCCGCTCTTTTCCCTCTCTCTCTCTCTCTTACAGCACACCGATTCCTCTCTCTCTCTCTCTCGAACATACTCAAAAAAGAAATGGATCATCTAAGGAAACACAATCTTTCCTACAAAAATAGATTTATTATTCAAACCAACCCAACAAGTAATGAATGAACAAAGAAAAGATTAAAATGCATAATAAATGAGTTATCAAGTCAAAATAATCTAACTCTGACTAAAAGTCTTATTATGGCTAAGCCTTTTAAACACAAAAACTCTCACATACTCCATATTAGACATCATAAGTCTAGTCTTAAGTCAACCACATGAGAAACACCGACATTGCAAAGGTTTGCATTGTCTTCTCTATAACCACACCAATTCCACAGATATCATCATAATGTCACCACAGTGTCACCAAAGACACCTTATACTGCCAGTTTCTAAGAGATTGAACACTCAAAGCAAAACATCTGGATGATCTCGCCCTAGCTTAATGGTAAACAAAACACAATAAAATCAGAATTACTTTTGGGCAGAATTAGACACAAAATCTATATTTTCTGACGCACAAACTTATAAATGTCTTGAAACATATCAAAAATCACAAGTCAATGTTTCACATAAAAAGAGCCAATATTGTGTGTTCATCCAGCCAAAGAGCTGAAACAACTCAAAACTATTTGCTGAATGCAGTGATTTTGCGTTAATGAACGATCAGACTTACCTTTGTACCATCTTGTAGCAATCTCTCTTTCATCACATCTTATAGTATGGCAGTTATGACATTGAGCCAATATTTCCTGTGTTCATAAATAAACAGCTGAGGTATAAACATTTGCTGAATGCAATGATTTTGCAGTATATGGTTTGATAGTACCATCTATATATATATATATATATCATATATATATATATATATATATATGAATATATATATATATAAATATATATATATATATATATATATATATATATATATATATATATATATATATATATATATATATATATATATATATATATATATATATATATATATATATATATATATATATATATATATATATATATATATATATATATATATATATATATATATATATATATATATATATATATATTACATGTGATATCTTGGTTGATCATGTATTATTCAATTTACGTAATTTTTACAAATATAAAAATGCAAACCAAGATTACACATAATTCTGCCACTTGAAGCCAAAAGTTAACCTCAAAGACAGACGTTAATTAGCCAAAGGTCGCCAGTTATATTATTAACCTGAACAAAGAATATTTGAGATGAATTTGATTTTAAACAACTATTCTTCCAAGCATTCGGACCATTGAGGCATACAAAGCATCGAGATTTAACCTGATTTTGCCCCCTAAATCCTAGGTATTTACTGGAATAACGGGGTTGAAGCTAACAATATATAATTAGGCTTAATCTATGACTTCCTAAACACATATACACTTCAAGTGGTGGCTGAAGGAAAACAAAGAAATGCGAAATACAGAAATTGGTTAAAAGAATGGCGAAGTTTTAACAAAAGAGACTTTACCTTAGGAATAACGTTGTGCGCATCAACGATTCACGTGGAGTTCTTGCAATTATTTCTTCACTTCACTAATAGAATAATAGACAAAGAAAGGGAATTTATCCAACTGGACGTGTTATCTCTCGAAAGCTTGGTTCTCTCTCTGAATTTCCTGACCGGCCTGGGTCAAAACAGGCCTATCAGTCATGCCTTAGGCAGTGGACGCTGTTAAAACATTCGCCACGAGAGACAGGTAAAAGGAAAAAGGACCTTATGACCACCTATTTTTAAAGTTGAATATGGAAATTTTCCTATAGGGTGGAAGGCCCATTCACCTATCCCGTTCTCAACGGACGTTAAGGTTTGAACTGAAGATGCTCCTATATATGACAACGTCTTTTCCACCGTCTCAGTCAGGCTGATATTTTTACAATCAAAAGTTATGAGGGCGAACAGCAGTAATATTTTGTAAAAATATATATATATATATATATATATATATATATATATATATATATATATATATATATATATATATATATATGTATGAAAAGAAAACTGAGAGGGCTTTGTCATTAAATCTTCACATTACATTATTATGTTCTCAACAGTTATTCAAGCAATATCCACTAATATCGAATTCACTGCGTATTGCAAAAAGTCACTTATAGAGACATTAAAATATAAGAAGATCACCAACCTTTAACAGAAACCGACCCTGTGACTTTTTTAGGTGATATATATAATTATTTCGGCCTGTAAAAGAAATTGCTCAAAACAAAAATGTTTTACTACGTCAGCTCCCAATATTGGTGGTCTAGGGAACCATGTTGAGTCTAATTGAAGCATAATTTCAGAAGGAGTTTAAATGATAAAGATGGAAACAGTAAAACTATTCTAGTCTGACAGTCGCTACTTTCCAATGATTTGGTTATCCATCGAGGAGGGAAAAGACCAATCGTAAGAATCAGTCACAAGTAATCACAATCTTTCGGAACTTTTACTGCCCGACTCCCGGAAAGTTCCTTCACACCTACTCTTATGAGACAAAATATATTAATTTTTATTGTGTACGATGTTATAAACTATCAATGATAATAACGCGCGGTGCGAAGGGAAAATAATCTGTTGAAAGGATTCCTAAGCTTATTTATACTCACTTGACATTTTTTCTTATTTTAAACGTTGCTTTTAACAGCAAAGTTCATTTATCACGAGACTTTGACTACAAAAGTAGCAAAATAATCGATGATATTAAAATCTACCACTATACATTTACCTTTTCCATTTTCCCTTAAAACTTCCCTTTAAGAATAACAAATTTTATTATTTTTTTTTATTTTTTTTTTTCAGCTCTTTCACAACTACTTCACCTGCGTGGAGTCCAATCCATAGCCTTTAGGTGACTAACTCCAATCTCGCCGGTCTTGATTGATGAGTTCACCGATTGCCTATCTCGTTATTGACCTGAGACATCTGGCTGCTATAGATGTATATATATGTATGTATGTGTATTAAAAGCTCACGGGTCACGTATTTTTTGAATCACAATACAAAGTAGATGTTTGATTAATAAATGTGGCTAAAGGCATTGGGAAGAACATTGAGAGAATGTTTAGATGGTGTCTGGCGTGCATCTTGACTTTTATGCATTTGTTTAATAAGTGTTTTATTGCACTTCTTCAGATGTTTCGCTGAGGAAGAGGTTAAGGTGTACTCAATGGGAATATACTGGACTTTGACTTATTTCGACCTATTGTGGGGAAACTATTTAAAGAGAATAATTAGTTGAATATGATGGACTGTAATATGTTTGATCATTTGGTGAACATTAGTATTCCATTTTATTTCATCTTTTGTTTCTTGCAATCCAGTTATGTTAGATTGTTGTCAAATAAATTATTTTGGGTAACACTTGTTTCGCTGTAGGCCAGAGAGAGAGAGAGAGAGAGAGAGAGAGAGAGAGAGAGAGAATGAGTGGGTGTATGTACGAATGTACAAAGCCAGTAGCCTTTTTTTATGCGGTCACTATCAAGACTACCAATAGATGGGACCTCTCGACTTTTTAGCAAGGGTAAGCAATGAAATTTACTCTCGGTTATGTAACAGATTTTGGTGGCAGCAGTGGGATTCGAACCCACGCCCCTGAAGAATCTAAACAGGATGAGGATGAAGTTTTGGAGGAAGCAAAAGCGTTTCTTAGAGGGGAATTAGTTAGGAAGGGTTATAAGTTGCCTTTTGTGGGTCTTGAATTAGAGGGTAATTTGTTAGTTAGGAAATATTAGATATAGACTGAGAGAAATAGTGAGGATAAGGGTGATACTACGCAAATAGTTGTCCCTAGGAGTTTAGTACCTACGGTTCTGGATGTTGTTCATTGTAGGTCTGGCAGTCTGCATTTGGGTACTGAGATGTACCAGAATATACGGGGACAATTCTTTTGGAAGAATATGCTCACATCAGTGGAAGACTTTGTGAGAGGTTGTTCGGTTTGTAATGTGTGCAAGCCTCTAGGGTCGTTCCTTTTAAATTGGGTTCTTTTCCTATTCCCAGGAGACTGTTTTCTAGAGTCCATCTGGACCTACTGTCCAATTTCTGTGAATTTAGTTGCGACCATAGGCACCTGTTGGTGGTGGTTGTGGACCAATTAACTAGGTTTGTAGAGACCTTTCCTCTGAAGCATAAAACAGCTTAATGGATATATTTGTCGTTATGGGGTTCCTGAGGTGCTGATTACAGATAATGGGAGAGAATTTGTGAACAAGCTGTTAGAGTGTCTTGTGGCTGTAATGGGCATTCGGAAACTCACTGTTATTCCATATAGACCAGAAGCTAATGGGCTATGTGAACGGGCAAATAGGAAGGTAATTGAGGCTCTCGGAATTACTGTAGGGGACAATGGTATAAATTGGGATTGATATATTCCACAGGTTCAGCATAGCATCAATTCTATGATTAGTGATACCATTGGAATGTCTCCCGCTGAAGTGCTATTTGGCTACCCAGCACTGGGCGCATTCGATTTGTTACCTATTCCATCGGGTGATGATACAGCTAAATCACTGATCTCTACTGCTAAGGAGAGATATGCACGTCTTGCTAAGAATCTTGAGTTGAAAACTCAGGATATGGTTGACAGGAGAAATTCAAAGCCAGATAGAGTTAAAATGGCTAGGGGGGATAGGGTATTTGTGAAAATAAATGTTAGGAATCAGTTGAATTAAAAACTAGGTCCTAAATCTGAGGGTCTTTTTTGGACTGTAGGAGTAAAGAAGGGGGATAGATTTGTTGTTCAAGATGAAAATACGGGAGTGTCTAGGTTGACACATATATCTAAAATCAAAGACAGTTTAATGGGAATCTTGTGGGTTAATTCCTGTGATGTACTGTTGTTTCTTATAATTTTTTCTTCTCTGTTTTTGTTTTGTTAATGGGTTTTAAAAGTGTGTTATTTGTAATATTCTTTTAACTGAGTTCAGTTTTTTGCTGTTGTTTTTTTTTTCTTTTCTGTTCGGAGTAGCTTTTTTTTTTGTGTGTTGCAATAATGTCTGAGAGGGGAAAACTTAGCTACATTAGGCACAAAATACCTTAGAGTTTTATAGATACATGGGTTTCTCTTCTTTGTTTCTTGTTTTTTTCTTGTTTCTGTATCTGGTAACTTATAGGTATCTTTCTTTTTTTTTTAGATGCTGAAGTTTCGTCTGCTCATGGCTTTAGGGGTCATGGCATGGGCTAATTCTGTAGTGAGGTTAGAGCCAGGGGTTATTATAGAAGAAGACTATGATGTGTGGTTGTCATCTGATGTGGTAACTTTGAGTATAGAGTTTTAGGATATAGGTATGGCAAGGGATGAGCTTGAAGCATCCCAGAATAAAGTTCAGTCACTTAGGAATTTATTTGGTGAGATGAATACTGGATGGAATCTGTGTGATCCATTGCCGGGTTGGTTAACTAAACTTAATGCTACAACTGTTAGGATCCAGGATAAGATTAAGAAGACTTTAACATAGCTTCAAAATTTAGGTTCTTCAATTTCTCAGGTTCCTTCTAGAAAGAGTAAAAGGGCTGCGCCATTGTTAATTGGAGCCATTCTGGTCATAGGAACACTTGCTAGTACGTCAATTGCTAATTTGGTGAAAATTGAACAGGTATTGGTAGAATTAGCTAACCAAGGTAAAACTTTGATGACTTTACTAGATATTAACGAGAAATTACGAGACGGTTTTGAGACATTAAGGGCATCTTTAAATGGGTTATTGGTCACAGTTGATAGGATGGGGAGAGACTTAGATATTATGATAGTTTTGTCTTCTTGTCAGACTACCTTGTTGAGTATTGAAAAAGAAGCAGAATCCGTATCATCAGAAATTCAAATATCGGTTCTAAGGAGCGAATTTTTTTAAACATTTTACCTCTCAGGTCTTTAGAATCGACTTTGATGAATGCAGCATATTGGTATGGTTCACATGTAATTTTTACTGGGGAGAATTTGTATCCTTATTATGGGATTTTGAAAGTGTGAGTGTCTGATAGGGGGTTGCTTTTGAAAATTCCAGTTAGTAACTTGAAATCATTTCATAGTTATATCATATGACCTTTCCCTAGTGGTAATGATTTGGGAATAGTATGGGATAGTGAGAAGACTGTGTACCTTTTGGGGGACCAGTTTCAATCCTCGGCTGTTAACAATAAGTCAGGGTGTGTTTTGGTTCATGGTAGAAATATTTGTGACAGTCAGTATATTTATGCTCATAAACGTTGACTGGTTAAGATGCAAGAAGATATTAGTATGTAACCAGACTCCTTCTGACTGTGACTTTTGAACATTCTAACATGAGTACAAGGTGGCCTTTACGGAAATTCTCAACGCGGTGTTTTGCAATAAATAATTAATGTGAGATGTCCATTCAGTGCCATAATTCATCGGATACGTTCCTTCTGCGAAGATCCCACCTCTTCCATGCAGCATGTAGGCTAGTTACGCCGAAGTTTCAAGTCCTGGACAAGAGTGTCTTCAACTCTACTACTTGTATCTGCATGCGACATCTTCATGGGGAACATGTAGTTGTTCCAGTGCTGCCTTTAAGGGGAGTGATTGCCACAATTCCACCACTTCCTCCAAGGCCAGAAGACGACCCTTTCCCAGTGCCAAATCAGTACCTCCTCATCCCTACTTTATCGGTGACCTGGGCCTTTGTCGTCATACTCTTCATGAAGTGGGGTATTTCTCATGTACGAAAACATTGTGTGAGTGAACCTTCACCTGAAGATCAGCCTGCCAGGGGTGTGGCTTTCCATTTAGTGCATGAATCTGACAATTAATTGTTGCTATCCCTAGTGTTGGGACAGCACTTCTTTGTGGTGGCTGAGCATCTGGAAAGCTCATAGGTCATAGATATTTTGTGAATTACAATGCACAGTAGATGTTTTGTTAATAAGTATGGCTAAAGGCATTGGGAAGAACCATGAGAGAATGTTTAGCTGGTGTCTGGCACGCATCCTGATTAGTAAAACTGTATACATGTTGAATGTGTAAGATATTCTTGAGGCATAGAACATCCCTGCCTAGCGACAAGACTGTGAATTTGCTCGCCGGGAAATAATCAGGTTCCAGGTAATTCGTTTACATGTGCTGTTTGGAGGTAGGAAGAATTTTAGATTTCCAAAACTGAAGATTTTTTTTCATTTAACATATATCTCACTTGAATTAAAAATTTTCTACATTGTGTGTACTTTATAAGTAACATGGGAGGAATTCCCATATATTTCTTTTTATTCATTTGTTTTACTAGGGTTTTATATGACTTCTATAGATGTTTTGCTGAGGAAGAGGGTAAGATGTACTCACTGGGAATATACTGGACTTCGACTTATTTTGACCTATTGTGGGGAAGCTATTTAAAGAGAATAATTAGTTGAATATGATGGACTGTAATATGTTAGATCATTTGGTGAACATTAGTATTCCATTTTATTTCATCTCTTGTTTCTTATATGAAAATATAATTATTTTAGATTGTTGTCAAAATAAATTATTTTGGGTAATACTTGTTTGTTGTAGGCCATAGAGAGAGAAAATAGTCATGTATGCACAATTGTACACGCAGCCAGTAGCCTTTTTATGGTCACTATCAAAACGCTACTAACAGATGGGACCTCTCGACTTTTAGCTAAAAGATAAGCAATGAGATTTACTCTCAGTTGTGGCACACACAAACAAGTGTGTCACACCATTTACACACACACACACATTTCACACACACACTTATTATCAACTAAACAAACAAACACACACACACACACAAACATATATATATATATATATATAGATAAAATATATATATATATTGTATATATATATATATGTGATATATTCTATATATATATATATATATATATATATATATATATATATGGCAGATATATATATATATATATACCTGATATATATATATATATGATGGGAGATATTATATATATATACCTATATATGTAAGCCGACTGGTTATAAAACACTATTTAAACCTGAAACCATATATTTCGTCACTGGTTCTGTGCCCTGTTCACGGTAGAATATGGATCAACTAAAATTTACAATGGTATATATGAAAAACATAAATTTCCGAGGTGAGGAATCGATGTTAAAGGACGTTTGTAGCGTTTCTTATTGTATATGAGAATGTGATAAATTCCCATAATGGTTTTGGCCTCACGCAGCTCCGTTTGGCGATGGATCAGGCGGAATCGGGTTTCCAAAACGTCATCTTCTTCACCTGAGTTTGAGGGTTAAGATGATGTCATCCGATTTCCAATGTCCTCCTGACAGGTTCATATTGTTGGTTTGATTGATGATCCAGATTCCAGTCATTAACTGGTTCGACCCCACGGACGTTGGTTATTATCAAGTAGCTGTCCTTCGTAACAGATATGATGCAGTATTATTTCCGATAGAGTCAATCAATATTAAAGGACGTTTGAAGCTTTCTGATTGTACATTGAATCACGGTGACATCGATAAATAGTCATATGGCTCAAACGCTATGCGACAAAAGATGACTCAGTTTGGCAGAGGTGGGTGGATATCGCCAAACGCAAACACCTGATGTTCGAGGCCAAAACGATGGGAATTTATTCATTCTCCTCCTTAAGTGGCCACTGGTTAACATGTCACTGTAGTATAGATTCCTCACCTTTATCGTTTTCAATGTCTACAATGGAAGGTTTCACCTTATTATCAACTAAAATTCAGGATGCAACATATATGAAAAATATATTATTTCAATGTTTAAATAGTGTTTTATGGGCCTTTTGTAGCTTTCATGATTATATATATATATATAAATATATATATACACATATATATATATATATATATATATATATATATATATATATATATATATATATTTATATATATATACATAAATATATATATATATATATATATATATATATATATATATATATATATATATATATATATATATATATATATATATATATATATATATATATATATATATATATATATATATATATATATATATATATATATATATATATATATATATATATATATATATATATATATATATATATATATATATATATATATATATATACATATATATATATATATATATATATATATATATATATATATATATATATATATATATATATATATATATATATATATATATATATATATATATATATATATATATATATATATATATATATTATTACATGTTGGGGCTTGGCTGATGAGTTTATTAATTAATTAACATAATTTATGAGGCCCTGAGTTGCTAATGACACACATAACCTGTCAATTCAAGTTAAAGTAACTTCAAAGACAGACAATTATTTAAATTGAATAAGGTTGGCAACACATGGATTAAAAACACCCCGACAAAGAAAGAATATGTAGGTAGCGAGGAAATTACATGAAACTATCGCCCCCTTCGGACACAGTCAATTTTCCCTTTGCTTCACATAAGGTTTATCACAACAGATTATATCTAATGAAATTTAGTACTGGCAAAGGCTATTTCTCTTCCGAACAATGGGATCGAGACATAAGGTTGCCTGAATGATGAAAATTACTGAAAATTACTTACTTAACCTTCCCTAATTCCTAATTACTGCACAGGAATAGTTGAATGTCGCTAAACAATATAAATTATTCTTACTCTAGACTTCATAAAAGTAAATTGGTTAAAT
>NC_089747.1:68443404-68460904 GCF_040412425.1 Macrobrachium rosenbergii | reverse complement strand
CTTAGAAATTACTAACGGGAAAACCCCAAGAAAAATGTTTGCTGAGAAATGAATGAAAAAAAAAAAGGGCTACACACGCGGAATGGGCGGGGTGGGGCGGAGTGAAGGATGTCTGACCATCACCGGTTATTTTTAGATTCTGTGTGAATGAACCTGTCTATTTATAGACCGTCTGGGACTACAGGGAATTTCCGGGATGAGGATAAGAGTAAAACGACCTAGTAATTTTCCTATAAACGGAATTTAAATTTTTGCTTTCCTAACATCTACTCAAATTCTGACTACATTGAGAGAATTTCAGCAATGCAAGCTGACTTCGTCTTGTCCCACGTGAATTTATTCGCACCTAAATAATAATTTGCTAATCCGAAATGCAAAGCAAAATTTATCACAGAGAATTTCTTTCACTATTCCTCGAAGCAAAGAATACTGACAAGATTTTAACACAGAGAATTTGGCACTATTCCTCGAGAAGCAAGGATGGTTAGCACTGGTTATTTCTAACTACCTATCCTGAAAGGCATGCATTAATTAATCTTCTGTACGGCGGTTCTTTTCTCTCAGTGAATACATGCGTCCCTATTCCTAATTCCTAGGAACATTCACGATTGTAAAAAGGTTTTGCTAAGATAAACACATTACTGACGTGGAATTTCCGGATCTGTGTGCTGGTTTTATCTACAAAAAAGGTTCGTAATTATCTCGTATCCAGCTTAAAATTGCTAATAGCTGATCGTGCAAGTTGCAAATAATAATAAAGCAATGCTAGGGAACTGCAACTGCAAAACGAGATCTATGGTCAGGTCGCCATTTTTTACGTTTTTCCTGGCGATTTAGCTTGAAATATAATCTGTGAGACTGGTAGCAACAATTTAAGGTAATTTAACCTTGTGATTCTGACTTCGTGGATCCAGGAAAACATAAAAAAGATGAAAACAAAGGGGAATTTCATATGAGCGTAAGGCTCTTGTTACCGAGGAAGATATTACGTAAAACATGTGGGCAAACTTGCAGAAGTGTATTTACATAAATAACGTTAGTACGGGAAAGAGGAATGCTAGTAGATTACTGATCCTGAAGGGGATTCCTAAAGGATGAATGAAACTGGGGGATTCAGACACAGTCAAGAAGCTTCCACGATATAGGTCCCTCTGAAATGAGAGATATGCATTATACGCCAGTAATGAAAAGAGACAAAAGATTAATGGATTCGAAGCTGCACTGAGGGTGCCAAGGGGCTTTGATGAATTATTGATAGCTTAGCACTGCCGACACTCGAGGAGCACGGACATTTGACAAGAGATTCGGTAATTACTGGCTCTTTAGTTAAGTAAATGTTACGAGACAAAAGCGTGACTGAATGGAGGTCTTTCAGAGCACTTTACCGTAAGGAAGATTTGGTTCCAGCGCAGAAAGCGGTCTGTGGACGACTTGCAATTTCTGAGGGCGATTTCTTCCACGTGTTAGGATACAAGGGCTTCAGTAAAAGGGCAAGGCGATGGGGGCTTCTCGAAACGCCAAGTGAATGGAGTGGGTCATCGGTCCGGGAACACGTGGGTTTGGGCCGGAGTACACAAAGGGAAAGTATACTTTGAAAGGCTACGTGGTTAGGATGCAAGGGCATCGATGGGCCAGGTGTTTTGCGGACTTCACTCCCTCTCTTACAGCGCACGTGTGACAGCGAGGCCTCGTGGTTTTCTGCTTTTATCTCCTCCTATGGGGCAGGGGCACGTCCAACACATAGGGGTGGTTGAGTCATATTCAGCTGATGCTGAATATGACAGATTCACTTTTGCCTCAGAAATTATCTACTTAAAGGGGTGGCCTTCAATCCATTTTAATCTCGTATTCTGACCGTGGGAAATATTGAAATATCGATCGACGAACAGTAAAGGAAAACAACAAAAAAAAAAAGGAAAAAGGGGGAAGCAATTTGCTAGCGATTTCTTGCTAATTATGATAATATGTATAATATATATATATATATATATATATATATATATATATATATATATATATATATATATATATATATATATATATATATATATATATATATATATATATATATATATATATATATATATATATATATATATATATATATATATATATATATATATATATATATATATATATATATATATATATATATAAATTTCTGACTCACGTCGGGATCAACCCAGGTCTCTCAGGTGGAAAGCAAGGGCGTTACCACTGGGCCATACAAGTCAAAAGAAGTTGGAACCTGAGAGCAACTGCACCCAAGGAATTACCTGGGCAAGCTAACTGCTTGCATACCAGCGAGTTTTCCCCAACTTCCCGACTCAGCAAATGACCCAATAGACAACATTTCATTCGAATTATCCCTTCTGAGTGAATAAGATAGAAATCATCAACACACAATCACGTTAATGGAACAGAAATAAATTTCTGACTCACGTCGGGGATCGAACCCAGGTCTCTCAGGTGGAAAGCAAGGGGCGTTACCCACTGGGCCATACAAGTCAAAAGAAGTTGGAACCTGAGAGCAACTGCACCCAAAGGAATTACCTGGGCAAGCTAACTGCTTGCATACCGGCAGTTTCCCCAACTTCCCGACTCAGCAATGACCCAATAGACAACATTTCATTCGAATTATCCCTTCTGGTGAATAAAGATAAAATCATCAACACAATCACGTGTGGAACAGAAATAAATTTCTGACTCCGTCGGTATCGAACCAGGTCTCTCAGGTGGAAAGCAAGGCGTTACCCACTGGAGCCATACAAGTCAAAAGAAGTTGGAACCTGAGCAACTGCACAGGAATTACCTGGGCAAGCTAACTGCTTGCATACCAGCGAAGTTTTCCCCAACTTCCGACTCAGCAATGACCCAATGAACAACATTTCATTCAATTATCCTTTCCGAGTGAATAAGAAAATCATCAACACACAATCACGTGTGGAACAAATAAATTTCTGACTCACGTCGGGATCGACGTGAGTCAGAAATTTATTTCTGTTCCAACACGATTGTGTTGATGATTTCATTTATTCACTCAGAAAGGATAATTCGAATGAAAATGTCCATTGGGTCATTGCTGAGTCGGGAAGTTGGGGAAAACTGGTATGCAAGCAGTTAGCTTGTCGCCCAGGTAATTCCGCAGTTGCCTCCCAGGTTCCGGGACTTCTTTTAGACTTGTATGGCCCAGTGGGTAACGCCCTTGCTTTCCACCTGAGAGACTGGGTTCGATCCCGACGAGTCAGAAATTTATTTCGTTCCACACGTGATTGTGTGTTGATGATTTCTATCTTATTCACTCAGAAGGGATACCGAATGAAATGTTGTCCATTGGGTCACAAGGAGTCAAAGTTGAGGAAAATCTCGCTGGTATACAGTTAGTTGCCCAGGTAATTCCGGGTGCTTCCGGTTCCGACTTTTTTAGACTTGTATGTAGTGGCCCGATGCTTTCCACCTGAAGACCTGGGTTCCGACGTGAGTCAGAAAATTTATTTCTGTTCCACACGTGATTGTGTGTTGATGATTTATATATATATATATATATATATATATATATATATATATATATATATATATATATATATATATATATATATATATATATATATATATATATATATATATAGAAATCATCAACACACAATCACGTGTAAAACAGAAATATATATATATATATATATATATATATATATATATATATATATATATATATATATATATATATATATATATATATATATATATATATATATATATATATTATATTATATATATAATGTCTTTTTCCCTGTAATACTACAGTGTAATATGAATATAAGAAGGCCCATAAAACACTATTTAAACGTTGAAACTATATATTTCGGGCACTTGCTTCTGTGCCCCTGTTCACTGGTAGAATATGGACAGATGAAATTTTTACAAGGGTATATATACAAAACATATAGGTGTGGCATTAAGTCTCCGATGGTATGGAGTGACCGTTTCCTAAGAAGGAGGAGAATGACCAATTCCCTAGTGGTTTTTGGCCTCATTAGCTCCCGTTTGGCGACGGATCTGGAGGTCGCCTTTCTTGGGCCATCTTCTTCAGTAGCGGTCTTAGGATTAGAGCGTCGATGTCGTCCGATTTCTGATATCCTCCGGACAGGTTCATATTGTTGGTTTGATTGATGATAGCAGATTCTGGCATCTTTCTTTTGTACGGACAGCTACTTTTGAAAGCCAACTCCGCCCCACTCCAGTTTATGACATGTCTTGTATTTCTGATATGTAGGAAAATCCCCGAACTCTCCGAAGCATAACGTACTGATCTTTTGTGCTCTGTTATTCTTTGCGAGAGTGATCTACCTGTCTCGCCTATGTAAATGTCCTTACAACTGCTACACGGTATCTTGTAAACTCCGGCTTCTTCCCTTTGTTATTTAAGTATACGTTAATGAGCGAACTCCCGATGGATTTGGGATAATGGAAAATGAAGGATTGTCAGACCTGAGTTGTTCGGTGGCTTTTGGATGTTTTCGTCGTGGGAAGCTTTATTTTGTTGTTGAAATCTATTTGTCTGTTGTGAGTGGGACCTCTACAGTGTATTTTTTTCGATTTGTTAATAGCCCTCTCGATAATGAGCGCTGGATAAAGCAGTTGCATTAGGTGTTGGCGGATCGTGTTGAATTCTTTATCTAGGTACTCATTTGAACATATCCTAAGTCTTCTGAGAAATAAGTTGCACCCTACCATGATTTTTACGGAATCGTGGTAGCAAAAAATGAGTGTAGGAAACAGCGAAGGTGGGTTTTCTATATACTGTAAATGCATATCTGCTCTGTTTTCTTATGATCAGAACATCTAGGAATGGCAGTTTTCCGTCCTTTTCCCATTCCGTTTTAAATTTTATGGTCGGCACTAGCGAATTTAGCCTATTAAAAAATTCATTAAAAAGTCCCCTCAGCTATTGTCCCAGAAAGTAAAGATACAATCTTCGTATCTAAGCCAGATCATATTACGGGGTTTGATAGACGACAAAGTTCTGTTTCAAAATATTCCATGTACAAGTTTGCTGGAATATTTCGAAACAGAACTTTGTCGTCTATCAAACCCCATAATATTATCTGGCTTAGATAATGTAGATGATATCTTTACTTTCTGGGACAACAGCTGGGGGACTTTAATGAATTTTAATAAGCTAAATTCGCTAGTATAACCATAAAATTTAAAAAATGGGAAAAGACGGAAAACTGCCGTTCCTAGATGTACTGATCATAAGAAAACAGGACAGATATGCATTTACAGTATATAGAAAACCCACCTTCGCTGTTTCCTACATTCATTTCTTAAGCTACCACGACGTCTCTGTAAAAATCATGGTAGGTGCAACTTATTCCTCAGAGGACTTAGGATATGTTCAAATGAGTACCTAGATAAAGAATTCAACACGATCCGCCAACACCTAACGCAACTGCTTTATCCACCACACATTATTGAGAGGGCTATTAACAAAGCCTAATAAAATATACTGTAGAGGTCCCACTCAAAACAGACAAATAGATTTCAACAACAAAAATAAAGCTTCCAGACGACGAAAACATCCAAAAGCCACCGAACAACTCAGGTCTGACAACCTTCATTTTCCATTATCCCAAATCCATCAGGAGTTCGCTCATTAACGTATACTTAAAATAACGAAGGGGAAGAAGCCGAGTTTACAAGATACCGTGTAGCAGTTGTAAGGACATAACAGAGCACAAAGAAGTAACAGTACAAAAGATGTTACGCTTTCGAGAGTTCGGGGATTTTCCTACATATCAGAAATACAGGACATGTCATAAACTGGACTGAGGCGGAGTTGGCTTCAAAAAAGTAGCTGTCCGTACAAAAGAAAGATGCTGGAATCTGCTATCATCAATCAAACCAACAATACATATATATATATATATATATATATATATATATATATATGTATGTATATACATACATATATAAATATATATATATATATATATATATATATATATATATATATATATATATATATATATATATATATATATACATATATATATATACATATATATATATATATATATATATATATATATATATATATATATATATATATATATATATATATATATATATATATATATATATATATATATATATATATATATATATATATATATATATATATATATATATATATATATATATATATACATATATATATACATATATATATATATATATATATATATATATATATATATATATATATATATATATATATATTACATATATATATGTATATATATATATATATATATATATATATATATATATATATATATATATATATATATATATATATATATATATATATATATATATATATATATATATATATATATATATATATATATATATATATATACATATATATATATATATATATATATATATATATATATATATATATATATATATATATATATATATATATATATATATATATATATATATATATATATATATATATATATATATATATATATATATATATATATATATATATATGTATATATATATATATATACATATATATATATATATATATATATATATATATATATATATATATATACATACATATATATGTATATACATATATATACGTATGTATATACATATATATATGTATATATATATATATATATATATATATATATATATATATATATATATATATATATATATATATATATATATATATATATATATATATACATATATATATATATATATATATATATATATATATATATATATATATACATATATATATATATATATATATATATATATATATATATATATATATATATATATATATATATATATACATATATATGTATGTATATATACATATGTATGTATATATGTATATATATATATATATATATATATATATATATATATATATATATATATATATATATATACATATATATGTATGTATATATATATATATATGTATGTATATATATATATATATATATATATATATATATATATATATATATATATATTGTAAACTGGGGCTTGGTTGAGAGAGAATTGAAACAATTTATTGTCAGGTACTGCAAAAATACCAAGGGGGCCCAAGTTTATAAACAAAAGGAAGGTATTTGAAACTCACCTTAGATTTTTCCTAGATTTGCAAGTACATGATTAAGGTCGCCATTTGAAATTAGACTTCTTTTACAATTAAAAGGGGTTTATTTACAGAGACTAGGCAAGTATGCAAAGAGACAAAACAGAATGCAAATTGTAACCAGTGGGCAGGCTAATTAATTATATACAGTGAGCAATAATGCAGTACTTGGCAAACAAGCAATTTAAATATGAAGGGGCCAATGTACAATTATCCCCATTAAAACAATAACTTGGTTAGGTTCAAATTTCATAAAACTGTCTCAGTTAATTATTCTTCAAAAGGTATGACCTCCAGGATAATGGAATCAATTCATGTAAAAGCTCTGTGGGGCCAGCAACGGAGTCTTGCAATCAGGCTGAGACCAGGAAAGGTTGCGAAATTTGGATGGTAGTCATGAACAGGCAGACAAAGATTGTCAACGGAGCAGATGATATCTCCCTTGTAAGAGAGGTTATGAGTTAACACCACACGAAATGAGTGAAATTATATCTCCCTATATAATATTACACAAATGCACGTTCTTAAATGCTAAACATTACGTAGCCCAGAAGATAATTATAGAAAATCACGTAATCACACTCTTTGATAGTGGTGGATTGGGCTCGGAAACAATGAGCATGTGTTGCCGACACACAAAGAGGAAACTTCAACACATGTATCACTTAGACTAATTTGCCCTTAATTTGCACTGTGGAAGTTATAATTGGGTATTTATCACTGGATCCTTTTACTTAATTCTAAGGGAAGTTACGGGGCAATTTACGGGATGTCGAAGCAGGACAACTTAACAAAGGGAAATGCTTTTGTGAAAGAAAGGAATTGAAGTTTAAAGGAATGGAAATTTAAGGGTTTTCAGGGAGGAGGGGAAGGCATGGCTTACTGACTACTTGCAATCCACGAACCTGGTCTTACAGTTGTTGGCACTAAACAATTGATTAGGCCGTTCGTCGAGGCGGCAAGTAGCGTGGGGCTGTTTGTTGAAGTTTAGGCCGATCGGAACTGCAAAAGTCATACAGCCAGCAAAAAAGCAGAGGGAAAGGATCCTTAAAGGTTAAGTACTTAGAGGTTAAGATCCTTCCTGGTAGCTAGCTCCACTATGCCTATTAAGCTTCCCATACCTATCTATTCCCACATCGCGTGAGGGGGGTGAAAAGGGGGTCCCCATTGTTTCCCCATGTCAGGTGATTAGGGAGAAGTGAGTCCTATACCGCTACAAACTGGTGCTAACAGCTATTCTCTGGTTCAAAATACGCTTGTTTCTCCTTCCCCACCATATTTCCCTGCTCCAATCTTCAAATGAACAGAGAAACTGCATTTCAAAAATTAATGATGCAATGACATCTAAATGAGGGAGGGACAAATCCTTGACTGGTCCCCCCTTTGGAAAGGCCTTCAAACCCTTTGGGTGTGAGGATCTTAACTAATTCCTCCCGACTGACAGCCAGTGACCCTACATAAAGCGTATTGCGGCACTGCAACAGCTAAAGGGGCCTACCTAACTGCTAAGAAGGGTTTTGAATTAGCTAACTTCACATATACAACGGGCCTAACCTAGCTAAGGGTATAGACACTTCTACTGTCTCTGACGATAGGAGAAATCTACGCCTAGGCAAATGCACATGGCAAACACCTAACGTAACTTACTATCCAACGACTCTGGCACTGAACGAGCTGGTACTAACAAATGGCACACAATGAATTATGATCTGCTCAATGCTTTACTATTAACATGCAACAAATGAAAACATATATAACCTGAAGGGTAATTCACAGTGTATGATTAAATAATATATCAGTTTGAGTCTGGGGTGGGTTGGAAGGAAGGTTATTTGGAAAAGGTTAGTAGTACAGAGGCCAACGTGGTTAATGGTTAATGCTACTGGAACAGAGGTCACACAGGGTACCTCCTCTGGGCAGGTGCCAGGATCACTCTGAGATGGAAGCGGCACTGTGCCAATGGGCACGAGTGCCAAGAGAGCTTATGGCTCTGATTCGCTAAGTGGATTTCTTCCGCCCCTTTTTCTTCTTCGGGGGCATCCAGGGTCTGGCTAGGCCGTTCCTAGGGGGGCGATAAGAATACCGACTCTGAAGAACAGCCAGGAGTGCCGTCAGGAGCAGGATCAGGGGCAGCCTCAGGGGCTACGGGCTGGTCTCCTACTTTGGCTGCTGTGACAATAGTCGTGGGAAGAGAATCAGTGTCTGCGTCCTGGCTGGACAGTTCCTTGTTGACCAGAAAGAGGGAATGTCCAGGCCTGCCAGAGGGTCATCCTCAGCAGGCGGAAGAGTATGGGAAGAAGGAACGTCAGGGGTCGGAGGCTCGCACTGAGCGAGGATCATGGTTGTGAGGTTTGTTGGATCTCCCGTGGGAGGATCCGGGTCAGGTTCTGGATCCGGCACTGATATTAACTCAGGGCCAGGCACAGGGAAGCACGCTTGGCAGGGAGCTTCCAGCCAAGATAGGAGGAGCTTGGCACTGACTAGTGCTCGCAAGTGGCACTGGCAGCGAATTGGTGTCAGACAAAGCTGAAGGGGGATCCGGGGGAGCAAGACCCCTCGGTGTCCCTGGCGTGATTTGGGATAGCGATTCCTGTCTCGATGAGACAGCAGAGCCTCTTGGTTTTGTGGACATGGCCACTGCGGTCAGCTTGCTGGGGCACTTTGACCATCTTTCAGAGTGCCCTCTTACGTTGCAGGTCCTGCAGCATTAGTTAGCGAGATCCCTTTTTGATGAGGGAGTAGTTTTTTTGGTGGCCATCCGGTTGCGAGCTATGGACTAGGACTGGAATGAGTTCGATGCTGGTGGGTCCGGTGCGCTTTTGGGCGAACGGAAGATTGGGTTGAGGGTGGCACAGCTGTCACAGAGGCTGTGTCCCGCTCAGGAAGTTTTGGCACGGCCTCACTGGTGGAGGCAGTCAGGCAATAGAATGGCTGGGGTCGGGGGCATCCCCAGAGGATGTCCCGTCCTAGCAGGAATTCCACTCCGTGCCTGATACGGTTCACTATGCCAAGGCGGAGAATTTCGATGCTCCAGTCGGTGATCACCCTGAGTTCAACTGTGGGAACAGTTATGGATTGCTGGTCTACCCAGGTTACTGTCCACCTGGCTTCCTCATCTATGAAGACACTGGCTGGCACTTTGGCCCAATCAATCAGGCTAACATCCGAGCCAGTGTCAGCAGTATTCGGTAGGTTCAATGGTGGGCTAGACTCATCCAGAGGGGCTATGTTGGACATGCCTGGGAGTGACCACATGTTTTGGGCATGCAGGATACCCATAGGAAGAGTGTCCTGAATCTCCACAGTCTCGGCAGGGGCCCCTGGGATAGGATGGTCTCCCGGCAGTGACGGTGTGCTGGGAAGATGGTGCAGAATTAGGAGAGGAAGAGGGATGGTTATTGATAGGCTGCTGAGGGTTGTTGCCCTGTTGGTTATTGTCCCTGTAGTGGCACTCTGCTTCCGCATGACAGTAACTCTTGCAGATGGTAAATGTAGGTCTGTTAGGTGGTTCATTCCGTGGGTGATTTGAGCCTGAGAGGTGGCCAGGTGGCACTATTCTGCATTGCAAGGTGCTGTGGGATGAACTGTAAGTTTCCCAGGCATCAGCCAAGCGGCAGGCTTCCTTGAGGGTGGCTGGCTGCTTGTCACTAAGATACACAGCCAGAGGCCCAGGCACACACTGGAAGAGGTCCTCCAGCATGGTCCTGTTGAACACATCCTAGAAGGTGTTGCACTGTAAGGATTCGAACCAGCGGGTCCCAGCCTGAGTCTTGTGACAGGCCCATTCTGTCCAGGACCAGCCGGCGTCCTTGGCCATACCTCGGAATCATTGTCTCCACCTCTCAGGGGTAATTTCATACTCCCTGGCACTGGCCTCACAGACGGCAGCCATGCCTCCTCTTTCATCTCTTCCCAATGCTCGTTGGGCGGCCTTAGCCTTACCGTCGAGGTGCTTGGTGAGCAATAAGGCCCTCTCAGCCTGGCCAACATCGTAGGTCTTGAAGAGGAAGTCGATCTCTTCGAGCCATTGTTCTGGCTCATCTTCTGTCCATTTGCCAACGAGGTCACTGACTGTCGCTAGGGAGGTAGTTAGTGCATAGGGGGTGGGGCTGGATGCTTGTTGGGCTGCTAGAGCTTCTGCGTTTTCATTCGTGGCTCTCTCCCACTCGAGCTCCATGTCCAAGAGCGCCAGCTCGCTTTCTTTGCGGGCTAGTTCATGCCGTCTTCTCCTTTCTTCTTCTTCTCTCCGCTGCTCGGCTTCTTGCTGTCTTCTTCGCTCCTCTCTTTCTTCTTCTTCTCTCCTTCGCTCGGCTTCTTGCTGTCTTTGTTCTTTTTCATACTTTTTCTTCTCAGCAATCTGTTCCTTTACAAACCTTTGAAGGGCTTGGCCTGAAAGGCCGTCCTCCTTCCCTATATTCCTGAAATATTGGTGCTCCTCGATTGACATGTTGCGGATGGGGAAGGGGTGATGAGTGAATTAACTGGGTGTTCCCAAAGGAAAAGGTTTTGTGACAATGAGGAAATGTCCTTAGATTATTGGCACTTCAGTGAGTGGCACCTTTAAGTGAGGTGGCACTGTGGGTTAGTGTGCCGTGCGAAGGTCACACTAGGGGAAAGCGTTCCTGAAGGAAGTCTGAGTCCTTATGGGCAGATACGCTAGTAATGGAAGTGCTCCTGAAGGCTCTATGGTCCTTATGGGTTGATGCACTGTTAATGGGTTGTTCCTGAAGGAGCTGCGGTCCCTATGGGTGGAAACACTGGTTGTATGGCACCCTGTTTCTTTAATACAGGTGCAATGGCTTATAAGAGGTTAATTTGGTTGGGTGGCACTGTGGTGCCAGTGCGCTCCTTGGAGCAATGCAAAATGTCAGTGCATGACTTGGCACTGAAGGTGTGGTACTCTGCCTGAGCAGAAGGCAAGTAAGGAGTAAAAGGTAAATGAGAGACTCCAGCAGAAGGGAAGAGAAAAGGAAAGTGAAAGAAGAAAGATAAGTGCTTCAGTGATTGGGTGCTTAGCAGTGCTGCAGATTAGTGGCACTGTGAGAAATGGAAACTGTATGTGACACGAATGGGTGGCTATTTATAGGAACTAGAGATCGCTGCCTAACATGAGGACAGGTAGGATACGAGGAATACACTCAATATGAGGTTTAGCACTTGCAGTATAAGCAAGTCTGAGATAAGATATGCCCAACTCGTGCACTACAGTTGAATGACGCGTAATTAGATAGATGTACGTGCACTCTATAACGTATGAGAAATTATCTGGGCTGAAGCACTAAAAAGGAAAAGCGGGTATGCGCGACTATTCGCTAAACACAAGTGCTCAAAAATTTCACGCACTGTGTCTATGATAAAATTTTATTGAGTAATGAATTTGAAATTTTAGCCTGCATGGATTAAAGAGAAGTCTTTGTATTTGCTTCTATTATTCGGGAGTTGGTTCCCAAACTCGTAAATAAATTATGTCGATCCTGTGTTAAGATGAAAGGATAAGCAAGGGAAAAAATCTCTCTCTCTCTCTCTCGGTGAGCGTTGTGCAATGGAACGTACTTGTTATGAAATTTAAAGTCACTTACCTTTATACTCAAAAGAAAATAAAGTATATTTGCGGAATTACGTTAAGTTAAGGCTTCTTTTGCAATGAACTTTTAGTATTTATGTAATTTTTTTACTGTCTCGCTCTCGTCAAGATACGAGCTATGGTAGGCAAAAGGTTTTTAATTGTTTCAAAGATATTCGCGATTTATGTTAGGGCACACAGGGAGGAAGGTTCGTTCCGTGAATGAACTTTGTGGAACTGCTTCGCTCGTGGAAACAGCTGGCCGGACAGAAAAGAGGGAATGGAGTTGGAAGGAAAACACTCTACTTTCTTCAATAAATTCAGGTTTTGAATGAAAAGATGAATATTTAACCGTTAAACATCAACAATGTCTTTACTTTACTTTTAATGCACTGGGAGGGTGGTTAAATTACTACGCTTGTGAATGGTTTTCTTTACTACAATGAACTTGATTCATGCATACGCCAGCTCGAAGAAACGCTTCTACAACGTCTATAAATGCCAGAGACTGCTACACTGTTTCCTGTAAGCTACTGGTTATCTCAAAATTTATCACTGACCAAGAAATTGTACACTTTCTTTGCCATAAGTATTCCGAAACAGCTCTTAGCTACTTCTTCTAGCTCACACATGCAATAATTTCCTAACTAAACACCCCCTAATTCTTAACTGTCAACATCACATTCTGTCCCTACCCGGAAATTTGCCAGTGGGCAATTCACGCTTGTCTCTCTGTTTCGCTAACTTAAAACCCTATGCATTATCGCTTGTGTTCTGCGTAAATCCTAAAAGCAGATGTGTTTCTTTAACAGAATATTAATATCACCCTTTTCTTATTTCCTTAATGTTAGAAACATGTAAATACCCTTTTTACCTTAGGTCTCTGCTCCAGTCGCTTCTATGCCTTTGTGAGTAATGAAATTTAATGATTGCAGTAAATTAAAATGCCTGATGATTCCTGGTTTTCCTAGTCTAGCTTAATAGCGAGGCTAATTAATGCTAATGTGACTAGATCCTGGCAATTTTTGCCACTGTTATAAACTGGGGGCTTGGTTGAGGAGAGAACTGAAACAATTTATTGTCAGGTACTGCAAAAAAACCAAGGGGCCTGAGTTTATAAAAAAAAGGAAGGTATTTGAAACTCACCTTATATTTTTCATCGATTTACAAGTACATGATTAAGGTCGCCATTTGAAATTAGACTTCTTTTACAGTTAAAAGGGGTTTATTTAGAGACTAGGCAAGTATTCAAGGAGACAAAACAGACTGCAAATTGTAACCAGTGGGCAGGCTCGTGAATTATATACAGTGAGTAATAATGCAGTACTTGGCAAACAAGCAATTTAAATATGAAGGGCCAGTGTACATTATCCCCGTTATAACAATAACTTGGTTAGGTTCAAATTACATAAAATTGTCTCAGTTAATTATTCTTCAAAAGGTATGAACTCCAGGATAATGGAATCAATTCATGTAAAAGCTCTGTAGGACCAGCAACGGACTCTTGTAATCAGGCTGCGACCAGGAATGGTTGTGAAATTTGGATGGTAGTCATGAACAGGCAGACAAAGATTGGCAACGGAGCAGAAATCTCCCTATAAAATATTACACAAATGCACGTTCTTAAATGCTAAACACTATGTAGCCCAGAAGATAATTATAAGAAATCACGTAATCACAGTCTTTGAATAGTGGTGGATTGGGCTCGGAAACAATGAACACGTGTTACCGACACACAAAGAGGAAACTTCAACACTTGTATCACTTTGAATAATTTGCCCTTAATTTGCACTGGGGAAGGGATAATTAGATATTTATCACTGGATCCTTTACTTAATTCCAAGGCACATTACGGGGCGATTTAGGGGATGCCGAAGCAAGACAACTTAACAAAGGGAAATGCTTTAGTGGAGAAAAGAATTGAAGTTTAAAGGAATGGAAAATTTAAGGGTTTTCAGGGAGGAGGGAAAGGACTGGCTTACTGACTACTTGCAATCCACGAACTTGGTCTTACAGTAGTTGGCGCCAAACAATCAATTATGCCGTTCATTGAAGGTAGTTTCACCCAGCATAGAGCGGAAAGGAACGCAGACTTGCATCCCTGACAAGTTACAGGAGCTCTCTGGACACATCTCCTAGGAGGTGAGTAGCATGGGGCTATGTGTCGAAGTTTAGGCCGATTGCACCTGCAAAAGTCATACAGCCAGCAAAAAAAGCAGAGGGAAAGGATCCTTAAAGATTAAGTACTTAGAGGTTAAGGCCCTACCTGGCCGCTAGCCCCACTATACCTATTAAGCTTCCCATACCTATCTACTCCCACATCTCGTGATAGGGTTGAAAAGGGGTACCCATTGTTTCCCCAGGTTAGGTGATTGGGGGGAAGTGAGTCCTATACTGCTAAAAACTGGTGCTAACGGCTATTCTCTGGTTCAAAATAAGTTTGTTTCTCTCTCGCCTGCCATATATCCCTGCCCCAATCTTCAAATGAACAGAAAAACTGCATTTCAAAATTAATGATGCACTGGATTTTAAAATGAGCGAGGGATAAATGCTTGACAATATATATATATATATATATATATATATATATATATATATATATATATATATATATATATATATATATATATATATATATATATATATATATATATATATATATATATATATATATATATATATATATATATATATATATATATGTATATGTATATATATATATATATATATATATATATATATATATATATATATATATATATATATATATATATATATATATATATATATATATATATATATATATATATAAACTCTATATATATATATATATATATATATATATATATATATATATATATATATATATATATATATATATATATATATATATATATATATATATATATATATATATATATATATATATATATATATATATATATATATATATATATATATATATATATATATATATATATATATATGTATATATATATATATATATATATATATATATATATATATAATATATATATATATGTGTGTTAATCTAGCCACTGGGGGCAAGCCAGCCCAACTGGTGCGGTCCCAAGCCCGGGTAAATAGAGAGGGTTAGTGACAGGAAGGGCATCCGACTGTAAAACCCAATGCCAGAACCATGGTTAGTCTAATCCAGATTCAGAGAGAATGCCAGGGCGTACCCTCGGTTAGCGGCGCGCAGGGGCCTCGCCTGACCCCTCCGATAAATAGGCAAGGGCTACCGCAGTGTGGGCGATTGTGGTTAAAGAAGCAAGTCCATATGATTAGAATTGGGACACTAAATGGGTAGTATGACAGGAAAGAGTAGAGAGGTGGCGGAGATGATGAATACGGAGGAGAGTTGACATTTTGTGTGTGCAAGAAACAAGATGGAGAGGGAACAAGGCAAAGGAAATAGGAGGAGGATGTAAGCTCCTGTACAGTGGAGCAGACGAGAATGGTAGAAGTGGAGTAGGCATCATTGTAAACATTGAACTGAAGGAAAAAGTGGTAGAAGTCAAAAGAAGTGGTAGTGGATAATGAAGGTCAAGTTAATGTTATCAGAAGAAGTCTTAAATGATAAGTGCTTATGCCCCACAAGCTGGATGTGATGAGGAAGAGAAGTCAATGTTTTGGCGGGAGTTGGATGAAGTATTAACATCAATCTCAGAGGAAGAGAGAGTTGTATTGGGTGGAGACTTGAATGGACATATAGGTACAGATAGAAGAGTGATTTCAAGAATCCATGGAGGACTAGGAATGGGGGAGAGGAACGAAGAAGGAGAAGGCATCATAGACTTCGCAGTGGCATTTGATATGGCACTAATTAATACATTCTTTATGAAGAAGGATTGTGTGACATACAGAAGTGGTGGAAGAGAGTCAAATTGATTTTCTGCTCTGTAGGAGACAACACCTTAAGGAAGTAAAGGATTGTCCAGTGATATATGGAGAGAATGTTGGCCAACAACATAAGCTGGTGGTTGCGGACCTTTCAATTCGAAAAGGGACAAAGGGAAAGAGGAAAAGTAACCCTAAGATCAAATGGTGGGAGCTAGAGAAGGCAGAAAATGTGGAGTTGAGATCTAGGTTTAAGAAGAATGTTCTGAGAGAAATAAAGTTGGAAGATGATGTAAATGATTGGTGGGAGTTTAACAGCAATGTGATCCTAAGGCATGGGGAGGAAATTTTAGGCAAAACATCAGGCAAAGGTCCCCAAAAGATAAAGAAAGCTGGTGGTGGAATAAAGACACACAAGACAAGATCAAGAAAAAGAAAGAATCCCAAAAGAACTATGATAAACACAAACAGAAGAAAATGAGCAAATATCAAAAGAAGCAAAGAAAGTTGCAAAACAACAAGTTGCCAGAGCCAAGGCTGCTGCTTTTAATGATTTGTATGAGAATGTTGACACACCGGAGGGCCAAAGAAACATCCACAGGATAGCCAAAGCTAGAGACAAAGCAACTAAAGACCTCACACACATTAAGCAAATTAAAGATGGAAATGGTAAGGTTCTAATAAAAGAGGAGGAAATTAAAAGTAGATGGAGAGAGTATTTTGAAAACCTTCTAAATGAAGAAAATCCCAGGAATATCATTGAGGATGGAGTAGCAAATGAAAGAGAAGTTCCCAGGATTAGTCGGAGAGAAGTGAGGCGGGCACTAAGTAAAATGAAGAAAGGTAAAGCAGTGGGACCAGATGGAATACCA
>NC_089747.1:68423404-68435904 GCF_040412425.1 Macrobrachium rosenbergii | reverse complement strand
GCACAATTAAAACCTTTTTCAATACACAAAAGAAAATTTTTATATGAAGCTGGGCATCATATCCTCAAAATTCATCACAATGAGTACACAATTTTATATATAACTCCTCAAATAAACATCACCAACTGAGTGAGAAAAAAAAATAACTAATTCTCTATCTAAATTATTTACTAAATAATTAATTATCATAGAGAGAGTAATGCTGGTATTTATGCAAAAGGAATTTTATTCACTAGAGAGAGTTTTCTTAATTTTCAATTTTATAGAAAGATGCGAAAAAAATATATCTTCACTTTTTCGTATATTAAAGAGAGGGCGAACAGTATATTCATTTCTTGCTGACTTACTGTGGTGGTTATGGTGATATCTCTAAAATGTTGTTGTTTCGCTGTGAGTCTTTCCCCACCGTATCCTCGTAAAAAATCATTTCACCATGTCTGCGTTGTTTTTCGCTGTGGTTTTCCAACTTCAGAATCTTGTTGAAAGTTCTCTGCGTTGTTCTTTTTTTCAATCACTTCGATGAAACTTCGCAAACACTGGGTTTATTATCGCTGTTGGGGTCCTGTTGACAATAACAGTTTTTCAATGTTTTTTTTTTTTTTTTTGCTACTTCGGGACGCACTAATATTGCTTTTATTCACACTTGACGCTCTCTTGTAAGATGTGATTTCTTCATATAACTTTTGTTCGATGTTCTATTGTAGAGTTTTATTCTTTTCAGAAACGTTTTGCTCGCCATCGTAAAAACTCTAAGTTCGTTTTGTAGAATTTCGTTTCACTGTAACTTAAAGAATTGCACTGATAATTTCATTAATGTTTGTTTGTTTTGTCTCGCCTACTGGATCCAACTATGCTGCCACCATTGTTAAGGATCTTTTTCCTCTGTTGTATGTTTTTAGTTTCTCACTTCTTGCCTTGATTTCCTCTAAGTGTGTCCTTCTGCGTCGCCATCGCTGATGATGTACTATCTCCCTTAGATTAATTATTTTAAGTATTGATATCTCTCAGAAAGGCGTATAGAGACGAGATCGGTAATTTCTTCACTTTAATTAGTACTTAGTATTATAAGGATCAGTACAAAATTTACAAGTTACAGTGGTATAAACGAAATCACTCTGGAGTAATTAACTTGACTCAGTCTATATGGGGAACATGGAAGCGAAGGGAGACGTACTCTCCCTCAAAGGACACAGTCTTGATCTGTTTTCTACTGGCGATCTCCAGGCTGGTGAACCCCTGGAATTGTTGTTATCTGCAATCTCCACCTCCTTCCAGCCCTATTGGAAGAATTTATCACCAAGGCCTTCCCATCAAATAGTTGATTGGAAGGACTGTAGTGGGTGTGATTCAAATCTCTCCTTAGAGGACTTGATTGGAGGTGATCTTAGGAGGGTGTGTGAAAGACCCCTACCTAGTATGTTTGATTGGAGGGTGTAGAAGTACATCACTTTATCCAGCCCCCAATTTCCTGGAATTTCCATGAAAACGTCTCCTGTGAAGGGGGGTTATAGAACCAGCAGCTGTAAGCTTTTTGGCTGTGCTGACTCATGATTTGGTTAACTTAATCGCGAGGCCACTACTTCCCACTTTTATGGCTTTAACGCAATATACTGCTTTTGAGTTCATGCAAAATCCTGCCTCGATCAGCGTATTGGAATCACGATAATAACAGCTTTTAGGCTTTATCACTGTGCTCTCTGTCTCTCTTTTTATTCTTACGTCTCTCTCCTTCTCTCTCCTAACTTTTTCTCTTTTCTATATCTCTCTCTCTCTCTCTCTCTCTTTCTTTTCTATCTAATTTCCCTATACATTCTACACACACACACACACACACACATACATACACACACACACACACACACACACACACACACACACACACAGTATATATATATATATATATATATATATATATATATATATATATATATATATATATATATATATATATATATATATATATATATATATATATATATATATATATATATATATATATATGTATATATATATATATATATATATATATATATATATACACATATATATATATATATATATATATATATATATATATATATATATATATATATATATATATATATATATATATATATATATATATATATATATATATATATATATATATATATATACATACATATATATATATATATATATATATATATATATATATATATATATATATATATATATATATATATACATATATATATTTATATATATATACATATATACGATTATTATCACTTTTGTACGTATATATATATGTGTGTATATATATATATATATATATATATATATATATATATATATATATATATATATATATATATATATATATATATATATATATATATATATATATATATATATATATATATATATATATATATATATATATATATATATATATATATATATATATATTATATATATATATATATATATATATATGTATATATATATATATATATATATATATATATATATATATATATATATATATATATATATATATATATATATATTATATATATATATATATATATATATATATATATATATATATATGTATATATATATATATATATATATATATATATATATATATATATATCTTCTTTTGTAGACACATCTCGCATGTTTCAGTCACTTCTAATTATATTTTGTAAAACCCTTTTAATTTCCTTTCATTAATTTCTAATGCTTAAAAAATAAGAAGCTTGCCAGTTCCTATTCTAACTGACGATAAATAGTTATCAAATTATTTAAGAAAAGGTAATTTTTTTTTAATAGAAGTTAATAATCCTAAATATCTAATGACAGAAGTTAAGAAATTATAGATATTTGATTGCATAAGTTAAGAAATGATAAATATTCAGTTGATAAAGTCATGAAAGGAGAAGAACGTTTATATTAGTCATGCAAAACATATTAAAAAAAATTGTATTTGCTTTAATTCATAATTACACTTTATGGAAATGTAAAACATTTACACATATAACATTTATAAATGTTATAAAACTAAGTAAATATCCTACTACAAACATATGGTAATAATACTACTTTTTTTTCATTGTAATGCTATTGATCGTATGAAGCTCATAATAATGTTCATCATTCGAGCTTTTGTGAAAGATAATAATACATATGCATAAAAGGGACTATAGTAATTATAAGATTTCAAGAGAAAATTTAAAATCCTTCGTAGCAAAGATAATCCCTTAGTTTACACGTGCTCCATCATCCTGTTGCTGGTAATAAATCACTGATAATTCCAAAACTCTTGAAGTTTTATCTCTTCAGAATCGACTTCTTGAATTTCCACCTTTTTTACGGAGGAAAGTTCTCGAGGTACGTTGATGGATTTTCGTTATCTCTGGCTGTTGGTCGCGGAAGGAAAATTAACTCAAAAATAGACCTTCCTGTTGTGCCATAAATCACTTCTCAAGCGCCTCGACAACCGCGTATTGCGATTCATCCCATTATCTGTCTCGTGAGATCGAGTCTTGAGGGATTAAGAGTGTCACCGAGGTTGCTGAGATAGAACTAGGCGGCTTGGGGTGTACAGGATGATGTATGAAGAGCAAGAAAAGCGATAAATTCGTAATTATTGTTATTTCCTTTGGATTAAGGAAGATGTGTGAGGAGCAGGAATCGGGGAAAATATTTTAATGCTTCAAAGCAAGCTTTCTTCTTATAAAGAACTTTTCCTGTATTTCTTACATATTTCACCTCTTCAGTGTGTGTTTGATACAGACTTATGGGAAGTGCAATAATGAAGCATTAACATTTTCCAGAGTATATATTCAACATATTTTCAAAAGAATACTAACATCACTTTCCAGACATTTTCCATTAATAATCTCACTGTCATTTTTATAAAACAGTTGCTATATATGGACTATGTCATCACAGTCTTTCTTTGGAAGGTAAGCAAATTTAGTTTTATGTCTCTGTCTCGTCGCAATTGCAATCTTTCACTTCTCCCAAGTGAGTAACAAGTCGAAGCTGTTCGTTTTTCAAGTAAGTGAGACGTTTCGAAAGACTCTTTCACCCACCAGTAAAAGTGAATATATATATATATATATATATATATATATATATATATATATATATATATATATATATATATATATATATATATATATATATATATATATCACACATTACCACAGGTGAAAAATAAGAAACGGGGTGTAGGTCCTGACCGGTTTCGACTTTATTTCAAGCCATTGACGAAGGACTGATACAGAGTGTGAGAAGTCACAAATATATATACTACAAGAACAGTACTGACGAACATACACAACCGTTAGAGACTCCATATCCCCACTCAGGCCGGTGTCGAGGTAGGAGTGGCCTTTAAAACTCATTTGACTAAAAATCGCAATAGACTCTCAGGGGACATTGCTGATAAACAGACCATACCCCACCTCAGATCCACACCTGACAGGTGTCATGGAGGAGTAGTTTGGAAATTCATTAACATTACTACCCTCGTACTGTGTTTACAAATATGATAATCCTATTTTCATACATCTCTACTGCCTACCTTAAAGTTTAAACAATTTACAAATTTCTTTTGATATTAAAGGATCAAGTTTA
Source organism: Macrobrachium rosenbergii (assembly GCF_040412425.1). Taxonomy (NCBI): domain Eukaryota; kingdom Metazoa; phylum Arthropoda; class Malacostraca; order Decapoda; family Palaemonidae; genus Macrobrachium; species Macrobrachium rosenbergii. The sequence continues at coordinate 68,431,272 of NC_089747.1, read as the reverse complement.
TACATCCCTTGACTGATATTCATATTATGGTTGTAACTTTCTTTTATCAAGCTAGATTCAATGATGTTCCTTTCCAGTGCATTATTAGAATATACAATCCTTTTGCCCTTCCCAGTTGATAGCATGATTGTTCTCACTAACATGTACAAATATACCACTGTTCCCTGTGCATATCTCACACATTTCTTATGTTGTTCAATTCTTTTTTCCAGTGCTTTCCCGGTTTGGCCAATATAAAAGTTGTCACAAGACTTACACGGAATTTTATATACACACCCTTAAGTATTGTCTGGGGAGTTCTTGATAAGTACATTTTTCATTGTTGTATTGTTCTTAAATGACACATTAACACCAAAATTCTTATGAAGATGAGGATATCTTTCATATTATTATTATAAGGCAAAACAAGCTAATTTTTGTGTTGTAAGGTTCTTTCTGGTTTTGATACATAGTCTTTTTGCCGCTTCAAATGCACTATTTAATACACTATCAGGATATTTCAATTTTTGCCTGCATTCCTAATCTTATCTATTTCATCATCAATATATTCAGGGCTACATACCCGTAATGCTCTTAAAAACATAGATGAAAACACTGACTTTTTAACCCCGTTTCTTATTTTTCACCTGTGGTAATGTGTGATAAATGAATCACGTACAAAAGTGATAATAATCATCAATGGATACCACGCGCTCCTTCCGATCTTTCTGTGTTCTTTTTCCCATCTTGGAATATGCCGTCAGAGAATTTGCCGACGCCCCTCACTCAAGCTCATACCAACAAGGAACACCTGCGGATTTTACGTGAATGTCGGGATGAACAAGTGATACCAAGATCGTTCATAACCAATTCCTTGCTGAAATTAGAAGACCAACCCTTCGGTGAAATACAACGTGCCATATTGGAAAACATATCAACATCAAAACATTGGAAACCAAAAAGAATTTTGAAGATCTCACGAGAAAAAGACGACATTTTGAAGCCTCAATACCACCAGATTGGAGAGATTCCTACGTGAATATTGTCATGTGAAGATGAGGAATCAAGTGTATCGGAAACTGAAAAGTAAACACGATAATAAAATGAAACTGTTGATTGAAAGAAGCCCTTGGACCAACAACGCCAATCATGAATGTGTCGTCAACTTACCAAACAAACAGCTGGATATAAATGTAACTAGTGCCTTAGGCTACGGTTTAAACTTTGCTTTATCTCCTGGCGGAAGGAACAGTGTGGAAATAACTAAAGGACTGTGTAATTTGGAAAATATAGTGATTTAACGAATGAAGAAGTGAACATGGTTAAGGGAGTGATTTATGGAAGTATGAAAAATCAGACACCACAAACGTCCCCAAAAGATTTATGGTTGCTATTAATGAACTGAAAAAGATAAAAATATACACATGACAAAAGCAGATAAATCAGGCGCCCTTGTAATTTTAAATAAAAGTGAATATATAGAAAAATGCAAAATCTTTTAGGTGATGATAACACATATAAAGAATTAAATAAGAACCTGATAGACAATGTGAATAGTGGTTTCAATAAGAAAGTGAAAACCTGTTAAAAGGTAACGAAAGCCTTATAAAGAAGTTGTGTGTGACCTCTCCATCGCTACCATACATGTATGGTACAATAAAAACTCACAAAGCAAACTTTCCTGCCAGGCCAATTATCAGTTCAGTTGGTTCCGCATCATACAAGCTAGCGAAGTACTTAGTAGATATTCTCAACCCATTAGTAGGTACCATCTCAAATGCAAATATCAAGAATAATGTGGACCTGATAAATAAAACTAAATAGTGTAGAGATTAATAGTGAATCCAGGCTTGTAAGTTTTGATGTTGTATCACTATTCACAAAGGTGCCAATAGATGATCTGATGGCGTTTTTATCTGAATTGTTAGAGAACACACAGCTGGATATCCCATTTCCTAAAAGTACTTTAATTGAACTGATTAAATTATGTAAAAGATTGTAAATTTGAATTTAATGGTAAATTTTACTCACAAAATTTTGGTATGGCAATGGGAAACCCTCTATCACCAGTGTTAAGTAACTTATATATGGAATTTTTTTGAAAAGAAGATATTAAACAACATAATCCCACGTAATGTAACATGGTTTAGGTATGTTGACGACATAATTTGTGTATGGCCAGGGAACCAAGATGTAAAAACTTTTTTTGCCAAGTTAAATCAATTAGTACCATCAATTAAATTCACGATGGAAATGGAAAATGATGGGCGCTTACTGTTTTGGATGTCCTCATACGAAGAAATAGTAGTGGGTTTAAATATAGTGTGTATAGAAAGCCCACTAATATTTCTTCCTATGTGCATTTCTATTCTGGACAAAGCAATAAGGTTAAAAAGTCAGTGTTTTCATCTATGTTTTTAAGAGCATTACGGGTATGTAGCCTGAATATATTGATGATGAAATAGATAAGATTAGGAATGCAGGCAAAAATTTAAATATCCTGATAGTGTATTAAATAGTGCATTTGAAGCGGCAAAAAGACTATGTATCAAAACCAGAAAGAACCTTACAACACAAAAATTTGCTTTTTTGCCTTACAATAATAATATGAAAGATATCCTCATCTTCTTAAGAATTTTGGTGTTAATGTCGCATTTAAGAACAATACAACAATGAAAATGTACTTATCAAAACTCCCCAGACAATACTAAAGGGTGTGTATATAAAATTCCACGTGTAAGTCTTGTGACAACTTTTATATTGGCCAAACCGGGAAAGCACTGGAAAAAGAATTGAACAACATAAGAAATGTGTGAGATATGCACAAGGAACAGTGGTATATTTGTACATGTTAGTGAGAACAATCATGCTATCAACTGGGAAGGGGCAAAAGGATTGTATATTCTAATAATGCACTGGAAAGGAACATCATTGAATCTAGCTTGATAAAAGAAAGTTACAACCATAATATGAATATCAGTCATGGGATGTATAAACTTGATCCTTTAATATCAAAAGAAATTTGTAAATTGTTTAAACTTTAAGGTAGGCAGTAGAGATGTATGAAAATAGGATTGTCATATTTGTAAACACAGTACGAGGGTAGTAATGTTAATGAATTTCCAAACTCCCTCCATGACACCTGTCAGGTGTGGATCTGAGGTGGGGTATGGTCTGTTTATCAGCAATGTCCCCTGAGAGTCTATTGTGATTTTTAGCCAAATGAGTTTTAAAGGCCACTCCTACCTCGACACCGGCCTGAGTGGGGATATGGAGTCTCTAACGGTTGTGTATGTTCGTCAGTACTGTTCTTGTAGTATATATATTTGTGACTTCTCACACTCTGTATCAGTCCTTCGTCAATGGCTTGGAAATAAAGTCGAAACCGGTCAGGACCTACACCCCGCTTCTTATTTTTCACCTGTGGTAATGTGTGATAAATGAATCACGTACAAAAGTGATAATAATCATATATATATATATTATTTCAGTAGATGAAACCTATTCACATGGAACAAGCACACAGGAACCACTGACCAGAAATTCAAGCTTCTAAAGAATGTTGGTTTCAACCTCCCTCTGCAGACCCCAAACTGCAGCAGTAACTGATCATGATGCAGGGCCAGTGATTTTTCATCGCCCGGGGGGAGACGCAAACTCACGATATCTGAGCGACGCCGCCCACGACATTAACCACTATAGCAGCGGACCAGCTATATATATATATATATATATATATATATATATATATATATATATATATATATATATATATATATATATATATATATATATATATATATATATATATATATATATATATATATATATATATATATATATATATATATATATATATATATATATATATATATATATATATATATATATATATATATATATATATATATATATATATATATATATATATATATATATATATATATATATACATATATAAATTCAGAACCAATAACGTATTTTTCAATATTCCGAGAGCGCAAACTGCAAGGGTGTCTGTAGAGGTAAAATGTAGGAGTTTATCTGTTACTCAGAAAAAGGTGACAATCCCCTTCATAGTGTTAAGCTAAAAGCCCGAAAGGCCTGCAAATGCTGTGGACAGATTAGAGATTCTGCAATAAATTCCACTGACGTTTCTTCCTGTAGAAAGTGATTACCTTTCTCCTGTCCCCGTAATTCTCATGCATCGTGTGGCCCCATTTTATGTCGTCCTGTCTTGGAGTTGAGCACCTCAAGTTGAAAAGATAGAGTCGACTATATTCAGAGAGACAATATAAAGGGTAAAATGTTTTGTCAAAACATATAGTTTGAGTCTAACATCCCACTAGAACTTACGATCGTAACCCGAATGACTATGCCTCTGTACTTGCATTCCCTCAGTATGAAAACTAATAACGAATATTGCCACACATTTTAATAAGACAAAGATTAAAATAACCAGTTCACCTATTACCTAAGAAGTCTTTCCGTTACCTGGTCAGGAAGCAGTGGTCCCTTATCTTATAACGTTTTCCTTTCTTGCAGATTAACTTGTTTGAACGGGGGAGAACACAGAAGAAGGAAATGGCAGGATGAAGGAATTTTACGAAAGAGAAGAAGAAAAAGAAAAAGCCCCCGGTGAGTAATAATCCCTTGGTATTTGTTTTTCTATTTCCTTGTTTCCTCAACATGTATTGAAAGACTTTAGATACTAATCACAGCACGAAGATTTTTTTTGTCAACTTCTCTAGAAACTTATAAATTTTTACTTTGATTTTTACACGAGTAATTTGTTTCATGTTTCGTCGTTTTTGACAATGATGTGCCTATTATGTGAAGGAAACAGATTTTAAAAACTTTTCAACGATGAGGAACTCTGAATATGTCATTATAATAGTATTTCGTACTCCAAAATTATAGATATGGTTGCATGCAGCGTCATGGTATTTGAAGAATTTCAAGATTTCTATACAGGCAAAAGCTCACAAACTCTTGTCTATTATTTCTCGCATATGCAGAAAATTCTTGGTATTTTCCTTTTGAAAATGTTTGGTCTCTTGTCATTATCTCCTCATTATTGTCGGTGGTTAAATAAACGCTCTTTTTGACTCACTTTACCTTAGAGCCGGAATATTTTATGCAGCATCTTTCATGATCAGTAAGCTACTGTATACTATATAATCCCATTTTCTATCGTCTCTCAAAGTTGAAACGAATCATATTTCACATGAATCCGCTCTCTATAGGGCGTGATGGCTGTAGTTTTATACCATTATGAAACTGATTCGAAAGTCTTAAAAAAAAAAATAAATAAATAACCTGCAGAGTTTTTAGTACCATGAATTGTATTTCGTAAGTGACTATATTTGAATCATTATTGAATCAAATAACTTCTTTAATTTCCAGTATAATACGTATTATAGTTAATATTCACGAATGTTTACCATTAAGAAAAATATCAAGGACAAATGAGTAAAAAAAAAAAGGTTAATATACGCAGTCTTGAATCGCATGTCCATAGAACCTAGACAGATTTATGGGTGGTTTAACATATTACGTGCTTTACACGCCCTCAGTCTCCTAAAACCAGACGGTGCTGATGCATATGGCCGTTATGTCTCTAGCATACTGAGTAGGGGTCGATGGACGTGGCAAAAAAAAAAAAAAAAAAAGTCTCGAGGTAGGACGCTCTACTACCTCAGAGGCAGTGGGCTGGGTTACTCGAGAACATCGTTTGCAACACGAAGTCTCGGTTTTACTGCCAAAATAATATATCAGACCTAAGGTCTTTATTACGTAACTCCACGACAAAACGCTGGTTAGAATCACTTGGACTTATATTCTAAGGCCATATCAAATCTTTCTTGAAAACAGCGGACTATCGTACATTGCTCTCTGTGGAGATATCTACTACATAAAAAAACAGAATAAACCGAGGAAAATAAAATCTGCGTTTTGTTTGTAATGAGGTGAAATATTGTACTTACCGGTATTTTTATTTTAATATTTTTACCATCATCAAAAATACATGATAGATCGCCTAGAAATTTTAAGGCAATATCAATTTGATAACGAACCAATGATCAAACCCTGATTCTAACAATTTCATTCACCCATTCCCAACATATTCACTCAACACATACGCACGGGCGTAGCAAACTTGCAACCTCTTTTGCTGAATAAACTGACTACACAGCAAATGACTTAGTCCTAAAGTGACAAATAAACTATTTATTTGGGAACATGAGAGCCGTTACCCCTAACATATGAAATTAAGTTTAAATATATGTAGGTGTTCTTTACAGTTTCATCATTAATTAAATTATACTAAAAACACAAAATGAGTTATTTTGCATACGTAAATGAAAAAGCACTGACAAATAACTAAGATATGCAGGACCCATATGAAAGATACTACAGGTATTAGAAAATTTTAATTTCAGACGGGAGTTTTAATGAAATAAGATAATTGTTTCACAGAAGACTGTTGGAAATATAATACTTCTTTTAAAATCAATTTTGGCAGAAATACTTCAAAATGGATTCATTTCAAAGCCACAGCATACAAATCATTTTCAACCGTACTTCTGAAAAGCCAAAAGGCATTCATTCCATTAAAATGAGCTCAGGAAACTTAAGTAGGAGCTGATGCATTTGAATAGGAAATGTAGGAATGAAGCTTTACGACCTCAACGTAATGAAATGGATTTCTTTGGCTTTTCGCTTGCAGCATCAAGTTTAAGTTTTAGAGACGCCATGATATTAGAGTCCTAAGATCTTTTACTATAACTAAAAGTGATACGCTTCAGTCAGTGACTGAAAATCGTATTTATGAACCATTTTCAATCGCTACATAAACAGCAAACGGTTCTCTCTCTCTCTCTCTCTCTCTCTCTCTCTCTCTCTCTCTCTCTCTCTTGTTGACATAATTTTCTCGCCACGTCACCATAAAAACAATTTAAAAAATATAAGACAATATAGCATTTTTTTTATATAAAAGAAAAAGCAGATCTCTCACGAGTTCCAGAACTTACCCATATATTACGAACTAAATTTTTACAATAATTAGACTTCAAATGGATATGTCGCATTGCTGAGCAGCAAAATAACCATCGTTAAGTATCCATTATAAACAGAAATATGTTAAGTGCTTACTAATAAAAAAAAAAAACATTTTAAGAATAATTCGAGCTGTTTTCATTACCGACAGTGATGATTGTGGAAATGAATTAGACTTTCATTTGAATGATGATTCATTCTGCCTATTTAAGTTCTTATCATTTGGTTCAAATAACATTTCCTAAATATCTTTCTCTCCAAGAATGGTTAAAAGTATTAAAAGTAAAAAATCCTGCGAAAAGGTCAAATATCTTCAATAAAATGAAAAGAAATTCTGAAAAACTCCTGCGACAAACGTATGGATTGCAGAGTCCATAAAGAAACAAACACTTTTGAGACACTAACTGTGCCTGCGTCATAAAAGACACCGCTGGTTCAAGCCATATGGATGGGATGATCCCAGCATCCAAGTAGGGACTGTTGCCCTTGCATAAGATCTCGAGGGTTAAACTTTGACGTTGACAGACACGGGCGCATTGGTTTGCTACAAGGAGATTCGCTTCGGTCATAACCCCACGACTTTGGAGGCTATAAGATGTTTTGACAAAACTAATATATATCTCCCTTGCTCGTCGACATGGCACGAGGGATCATTGTTGGAATCCAGTTTGTATTCTCTCTCTCTCTCTCTCTCTCTCTCTCTCTCTCTCTCTCTCTCTCTCTATTTATTCATCTGTCTATCTATCTATCTATCTATCTATCTATCTATCTATCTATCTATCTATCTATCTATATATATATCTATATATATATATATATATATATATATA